>NC_056730.1:979081343-979176343 GCF_019279795.1 Protopterus annectens
ATATATAAGTAGGGGGGTGTGGGAGTGCAGGGGGGCTTGCACCCCTGCTTATATGTAGTCTAGGTTTGTCTGTGTGCTTGTGGGGGGAAGTTGTGTATATGTTTATGTGTGTGCTCTATGTGTAGTGTAGGTTCGGGATTTTGAATTTCGTGTTTATGAGTTTTCTTGATTTTAAGGTTTCAGCTATGTTATTTCGAAATACTGAAATTCGGGATTTCAGTATTTTAAGATTTCATAGTGAACCTGTGTGTGTGTATATATATATATATATATATATATATATATATATATATATATATATATATATATACACACACACACACACACACACCTGTAACATATAGAGCAGACTGCTACTTGTCTCAAAGCCATGGGCCACATGCCTTTAGCCCCACACATCATTAGCAGTGGCTAACACACATCAATAAAATTGCATTTGTTGATGAAATGTTTACCTTAACTAGAAATTAATATAACATTTGTAGGTTTTAGGCTAAATAGGTTCATAGGTAAGTACCAGGCTAATTGCCCTTGTGGGCCATTAAAGGATCACTTCACACTTCTCATTAAATGCATTGTTCTTATTGTGGGTTATATTTTATCGAATTTTTTTTTTAAGTCCTTTGCCCTGTTATAGTTCTTGGATTTAATTTTGTGGTTGTTGTCAAAGGTGATTTTTTTATTACCTTATATAGAAACACAGACATGCACAGTTATCTGTTAGTTTACTTATTTTGTGTTTCATCACCCATACTATTGTATTTAATTAATAAGTTTAAAAATAAGAATCAGTTGAAAGCTAGAAGCCTTAATTCCAAAATAGAAGTTTGGGTCATTAGCTAAAATTTTTAGTGCAGGTGATAGATATATATGGTCATTCAGACCCCATACCACAGGCATCATTGAACATTCTATTGCATGACGATACAGGGCATTAAGTTTAAAAATAGCAAAACAGAATACAAATTATTTCCTTATCTTCTGCAAATTGGGCAACTTTGTATTTCACATGCTCCTCTGCAATAATAACATCTAAATTATGTTTTAAAGATTTTAATACAAGTCTCGTGTGGAATGTATCTGTTTTGTGAATTATGCTTTGAATCTATATTCTAAATTTTTTTTCATTTAAAATCACCATGTAGTGTGTCAAAGTTGGTTACCTTTTAAAATGATAGCATTATGGCTAGGGTAAATTTGGTATAACAACTAAGGAGATGCCATCCTGGACTTTTTGCATTACCATTGTATATATTTCACACACGGATAATAATGTGTTTTAACCCACTTTATAATTAATTTTAAAATAAGTGAAAAATGCAGAAGTACAGTCACTGTACTAATGTGATTTGATATATGATTTCATGACTCTTCAGGGGATTATGTATTTGCTTGACAGAGGAGAGTCTAGCATCTGTTGACTATATGCAATCAATAGCTTTTGGACTGGAATAGTTGTCGCAAATGCCTGCAATCCTGAGAGGAATCCCTTGGAAATGAAACTTTGTCCTTTCACCTTCCTATCATGATTAAAAGAATTGCCTGTTGATTTTGACTGCACTGAAAACATGTATCTAGTCTCTCTTTACATTTGTAAGATATTGTAAGTGTGGAACAGTACTGTTACTTTAATATTCTGTTTGAGATAATATGGGTAGATATAATTTACTGGCCTAGTATATTTATAGATATTGATAAGATTGCTTTCAATAGTCAGAGAAAAATAGAACATGTAAGCCGTGTGGACAGGAAGAACATATTTTAAATTTAATATTGTCAGTATATGTCTAAAGACTTTGGTGTAATCTGTGTGACAGCTCGATCTTTAAATAAGTGTATATGTTATAGTATTCTCTTAACTAGGTTCTGTTCTGTTTGTAGCTGGAATACGTTCAGAGCATAGAAAAGTTTAATTAGAATTGCTCTGTTCAAGTCTGAGAAGTGTTAAAAGAATGTGTGCTACTAAAGTGTTAAGACATCTGGATCTATTAAGTTTAAATATTTTTAACAGTTGGAGATAATTACTGAAGTCTGATAAGATGGATTGCAATTACTATGGAAACCACAATGCCTAAGGTTATTGTTTGTTGGACTGATGATGTAAAGAAAAAGAAAAATATTTAAAATCTTCATAATTGCTTTTACATGCAGTGATACTAATTATATTTGCATTCCCGACAAGGCAGTAGCTTACCCCTCTTTTTTTTCTTTCTTGTTTGAGCAGCTTTGATAGCGATTGGACAGTACAGTGTGACTATTGAAACAGTAGACGTTGGCTGGTGTAAAGAGATAACAGATCAAGGAGCAATGCAGATCTCAAAGACTAGCAAATCGCTCCGATACTTGGGCCTTATGCGGTGTGATAAGGTAAGGGACATCTGTGAAAGATTTTAGTAGAAATGATGCATCTTTGCAGCAAGTAAGTGTCATTATAGAAAGGAACATTAATTCTCAGTAACAGTTATTTTTGTCAGTAGTTTCAAAAATGTGAGGCTACCAAACCTATATTTCATAGTTTATTGGCTTGAGGTTACTTGTCTTGAGGCAGGAATGCTTACTTGGCTTTCTCAAAGCAGAGAGGAGTTGTGTTTGTAGAAAATTAATCCTCAGTAAGGATAAACAAAATCATCAAGCATGTATACATTGTCTTGCACTTAGTGTAGAGGCTCTAAGCTGTTAGAAAATTGCTTCCTGTTTAAACGTGCAGGGTTTGATTCTTTCGACCTCTGTTTGTCTACAGTGTGACTTAGTTATGTGACTACCATAACATATATACAGACAGTGCTCCCAGATCACCCTGAAAAGGGACGCGTCCACTGGGTTAATCTGGTTAACAGTCAGATTTGTTTTTTTTTTATGTATTAGAAGTCTGTGTCATCATCATTGGGTGAGGTAATGGTAGAGGAGTCACAGTAGCTAAAGTAGAAGAATTTTAAATATTCACTTTGGTACTCTGGTAGGTACATGTGTGTTGTGTTTTAATTATTTTTCTTTCTTTTTTTTTTAAATTTCATTTTGATAACAAAGATAGTCTTGTAGACATGTGAACTACTTTCAGGGGAGACCTGAGTTGCTGGTCGTATTGACTGTGAGTAATTTTGCTTGGATACTGGGGGAAATTCACTGCTCTTTTTTGTTACATGGCATTCACTACAGCTTTCTCCACCTCTGCCAGATGAAACTCATTTTAACATCTATTCCAGTGGACAGTATGGCAGCAGTGTAACATCTTCTGTTATGCTGCAGTACAGAGTCAGTACCGGGACATAAATCCATGAGCTTTGTGTTGGAATAGAAGCCACAGGCCTTCTAATTTTCTCATCATCAGAGACAGGTGTGCTGCTACTTGGTAAGCAAGTGACATAGATATTTGAAATTTAGATTTTTGCTTAAATTAGATAGGCGGATGGGTGGATAGATAGGTAGATAAAACCAACTCTATATAGGTAGTGTTTGAGTAGCCATATGATGCTTGATTTACTAACACTCATTTCAGTAAGGCCAGTTGAATCAGAAGATGCTCTAGAGCAGCGGTCTCCAACCACCGGGCCGCTGACCAGTACCGGGCCGTGGAGCACTTGGAACCGGGAAGTCAGGTAAGGTAAGTGAATGCCTGTATGCGTGTGTATGTGTCTGTGTGTGTGAGTGAATGTAATCATGAAAGCAAAATAGTCTGTGTGTGTGTGTGTGTGTGTGTGTGTGTGTGTGAGAGATTGGGAGAGTGAGAGCGATGTGTGAATGAATGAAGAAGTGGCTGTGTGTGCAGCGTGAGATCGGAAGAGTGAGAGCGATGTGTGAATGAATGAAGAAGTGGCTGTGTGTGTGTAAGATTGGAAGTGTGAGAGCGATGTGTGAATGAATGTAGGTATGAATGAGGAAGTGGCTGGGTGTGTGTATGTGTGAGATCGGGAGAGTGAGAGCTATGTGTGAATGAATGTCGGTATGAATGAAAAAGTGCATGTGCGAGATTGGAAGAGTGAGAATGATGTGTGAATGAATGAAGATGTGTGTGTGTGTGTGTGCATATGATAGGGAGAGAGGGTGATGTGTGAATGAATGTTGGTATGAATGAGGAAGTGGCTGTGTGTGTGTGTGTGTGTGTGTGTGTGTGTGTGTGTGTGTGTGTGTGTGTGTGTGTGTGTGTGTGTGTGTGTGTGTGAGATCGGGAAAGTGAGAGAGATGTGTGAATGAATGCAGGTATGATTGAGGACGTGACTGTGTGTGTGTGTGAAATTGGAAGAGTGAGATGGATGTATGAATGAATGCGTAAGTGGGTGTGAGATTGGGAGAGTGAGAGTGATGTATGAATGTGTAAGTGGGTGTGAGATCAGGAGAGTGAGAGCAATGTGTGAATGAATGTAGAAGTGTGTGTGTGTGTGTGTGTGTGTGTGTGTGTGTGTGTGTGTGTGTGTGCGTGTGTGTGTGTAAGAGAGATCGGGAGAGAGAGACCGATGTGTGAATGAATGCAGGTATGAATGAGGACGTGACTGTGTGTGGGAAATTAGGGTAGAGTGAGAGCCATGTGTGTGAGTGAATGTAAAATAGACTGTGTGTGAGAGAATGACAGAGAGAGCAAACAGTGAGAGTGATCCCTGGCAGCAGCATGCGTACCTCCATAGTTTCAGCCTCTTAGCTCAAAACATCTGGACAAAACCTGACAGAATGGGGGAACAAAGGCCCAAAAATAGAGGCAGATTTTAAATATTGCTCTTACAGTCATCAAATTACAAAACTTAGAAAGTTGCTAGAATAACAGGATTTGTCTTAGCATGCATTTTCCTGAAGGATATAAAGTCTGAAACACAAATATATTATTATTTAGTACCTTCAATCCTCATATCATCCAGTCATTTGGTATAAAATCACAAATTTTATAAGGCACAAATAAAAAACATGAGTAAAATATCTGGACATTCTCCAAAAATCGAAGGTATGTGATACGCTCAAACACTGGCACAATTAATCTGGACAAACCCAAATGATAACAGACTGTAAATACTGTTCTTAAAACTTAAAAAAAAAAAAAAAAAAAAAAAAAAAAAAAGTACAGATTTATGAACCTCAACCATACCACTCAACCTCCGGCATAAAAAAATCTGGACCAAACCAAATAATAGGGGCATATTTTAATTTAAATACTGCAGTTAAAACTTAAGTAAAGGTTGCCATTAGCTTTACCTACCTCGACCATACCACTCAAACTCTGGCACAAAAGAACCAAATATGGACATTTTAAATACTGCTGTTAAAGCTTAAGTCAGTAAAAGTTGCCGTTAGCTTTACCTACCTCGACCATGGCACTCAACCTCCCCCACAATTAAAATGAGTAAAACAGCAAATAGCAGCTACTCCAGGAGTAACTGCCATTAAGTGATTTTATTCCACAGGTTTCAGATAATCTCTTCCGTTTTTCGCAGAAAACTTCATCAGATAAAAACCATTAAAAACAGGAAGACTTTGTTTATAAACTTTATATTAATATAATATAAAGTTTATAAACTGGCTTCCTTTTTTAATGGTTTTTATCTGATGAAGTTTTCTGTGAAAAGTGAAAGAGCTTATCTCAAACCTACTGAATAAATTACTTTAATGGCAGTTACTTCTGGACTAGTGTAACATTTGTTGTTTTACCAGTTTACAGTGTTTACTTGTTTCCCCTTCATTTTTTAAAATGAGTAAAAAACAGACATCTCTGAAGAGCTTCTTTGGAAAAGGGGAAAGACCCACTGATGATGAGACAGCAGAAGACTCTAAGACTGCCACCAAGAAGAAAGCTGCATTTAAAAGAAAATACCAAGAGTCCTACTTAAACTATGGATTGGTCACGACTGGTGATTTACATGCTCCAAGTCCTCTCTGTATAATATGTGGTGACTGGCTATCCAATGAGGCCATGAAGCCTTCGAAACTACTTCTCCACATGGAGACTAAGCGCCCTGCATTAAAAGACAAGCCTTTGGAGTTTTTTGAAAGAAAAAAAATGTGACTATGAAGGACAGAAGCAATTACTGAAGGGCCACCACATCAACAAATCTGTCTGCACAGAGAGCATCATACTTGGTGGCTAACCATATTGCTAAGGCTAAGAAGCCTTTTACTATTGGTGAAGACTTGAGCTTGCCTGCTGCTAAGGACATTTGTCGTGAACTTTTTGGAGAGGCTGCAGTTAAAAAGGTAGCACAGGTTCCTCTTTCGGCTAGCACCATCACCAGACGAATTGATGAAATAGCAGAGGACATTGAGGCACAATTGTTAGACAGCATTAGTGAGTCACCATGGTATAGAATCCAGGCTGATGAGTCTACTGATGTTGACAAGGCAATACTGCTTATTTTTATGCGATATATATTTCAGGAGGCTGTACATGAGGATATGTTATGTGCATTATCATTGCCAACCAACACCACAGCTGCATCACTATTCAAGTCTTTGAATGATTACATGTCAGGTAAACTGAATTGGTCCTTTTGTGTTGGTGTATGCACAGATGGAGCTACTGCCATGATTGGATGGCTTTCTGGTTTTACTGTTCGAGTCAAGGAACTAGCACCTGAATGTGAGTCTGTGCACTGTCATTCACAGAGAAATGCTGATTAGCAGAAAAAATGTCACCTGAATTTAACACTGTTATGTATGATGTCATTAAAGTTATTAACCACATCAAAGTACATGCCCTTAACTCACGGCTGTTCGAACAGCTTTGTAAGGAGATGGACGCAGAGCACAAATGTCTTCTCTTATACACAGAAGTTAGATGGCTTTCTAAAGGTAGATCACTGGCCAGAGTGTTTGTTACGAAAGCCACTCCAGAGATTTCTTTTAGAAAAACAGTCACCATTGGCAGCACATTTCAGTAACACAGAATGGATCACAAAACTTGATTGATTTCAGTGAGCAGGCTGAATATGTCATACAAGTAATCTGTCACTTCAGGGGAGAAGGACAACTGTCTTTAAGTGGGCAGATAAAATGTGTGCATTCAAAGCCAAAGGGATGGAGAGTGAACATAGGGATATTTGACATGTTTCAAACATTAGGAGGAATTTTGGAAGAGACTGAGCCTGGGCTTTCATACTCCTAACTGATGCATGATCACTTATATTTTCTTTTAAAAGAGTGTGAGTGTTACTTCCCAACCACAAAAGACCCATGAACTGGGAAAGAATGGATCCGCAACCCATTTGTGAACAAGCCAGGGGAATCGACCTTGTCAGTGCTGGAAGATCAGCTGCTTGAAATTGCAAATGACGGTGGGCTTAAAAGTATGTTTGTGACAACTTCACCTCTGCCAACATTTTGGATTCAAATCAAGGTGGAATATCCTGAGATCGCCACAAAAGCACTGAAAACCCTGCTTCCATTTCTAACATCCTATCTTTCTGAAGCAGGGTTTTCTGCGATGACAGCAACCAAAACAAAATTGCGTAGTAGACTGGACATAAGGAACACACTTCAGGTGTCATTGTCTGCCAACACCACCATATGGGACCATCTTGTTATAGGAAAACAAGATCAGGGCTCCCACTGATTCTGAATTATGGCAAGCTGTATTTGTGAAGGTTTCATTGTTACTGTTATATAATTACCCCATATATACTTTGAAGGTTTTATTATTATTGCTGGATACTAACAAGATCAATGTTATGCTGTTAGGCAGACTGTTAAGCTTCATGTTGTTCTTGTTTTCTTTCGGCTTTTCCTGGTTAGGGGTCGCCACAGCAGAACTGTGGTCTGCTAATGATTGGCAGTTGATTTTTTTTATGGTGCCGAGGTGCCAGCCCGACGCCCAACCTTCAGTGACGGCATGCCCATTCACGCATGTCTTTTGAACGCCATTCGACCATGGGGAGGACATGCAGACTCCACACAGAAGGCGCACCAGCTGAGACTCGAAGGGGAGAACTTCTTGCTGTGAGGCGACAATGCTACCGCTGCACCACCGCGGCTTCATAAGCTTCATGTTGTAATTGTACTTATTCTCACTTGCTGTACTATTGCTATTGCTATATATTAACTAGTAGAGCAATGTTAAGCTGTTAAGCAGAATGTATACATTTTTTGGTAATTATTGCCAATTGTCTTTTTATTGTAATTTGGTGCTTTTCTCCCCAGGTCTCGGCCAAAAATGCACTTCTAGTCCAGTTGGACCTCCCCGATAAACAAATGTTAAATAAATAAATAAATAAATAAATATTATGCACTTTATTATGTTTTATTACGCATGCACGCGATGGCTGGTCCCCGGAAAATTGTCTTACATGAAACCGGTCCCTAGTGCAAAACAGGTTGGAGAGCACTACTCTAGAGGGCAATCTTCTTCCATGGTTGCTGAGGTTATGAATGATCCTTATACCAAAATACTTTGATCTTGGAGTTATAATAAAAAAGACAGGAAGCATATAGGTAGCCTTCACAGACATATTACATTTTCCATAAATGTTTTACTTTATCAGCACCTGTTCTGCGATATTACAGGTGTTGGCAAATTGGGTTTCAACATATTTTTGTTGACTGTCATATTTTCTTATGAAATGTATTAATGGCCATTTCTGTGTTGCAGCAGTAGTTCATCAAGGTTTAGCAGTGTCTGTGCACTAATGTGATTACTTTTTTTACTTTATTATTTTTATTATTCATTTCTTGAAATTCAGACTTGTACTTTTTCTTTTACACTGGCTTCCTTGTTTCTTTTCTAGAGTTTAATGCACTCATTGCAAGTGTGATTTCCAGCTGTGAATGCCAAAACTGGATGATGGTACAAGCCCATACTCTCTGTGCAGGCCTTTATTAATTCCCTCAGCTTTTTGCATTTTTCTTAGTACTCTTACCTGAAGAGGCATTTCAGTGACTCAATCTGTTTATTTGTTTGTCCGTACTGTACAAATCATAACAGAATAAAATAAACATTCCAGTAAATAAGTAAAACAAATAAAATAATGTTTCATTGTTTAGAATGTTAGCACTACTGCAACTTTTTATTTATTGTGCTGTAAACCTGACAGAGCAGATATGTTTTGAAAGGTAACATTTCCCACCACAGTGCATTCTAAAAGCTGCCAAGTTGAATTCTGCAGATATGTTTTCCAGAAAGAAAACAGAATATCTGCTGGCATTCATGAATCTAGGGCAAAGATATGTAAATGCATCATGTCTCTTATGTTTGGTATGCTGCCTGGGGCTGCATTGATTCACAGAGATGAATCGCAGTAGCCCTCAGGGATATGCAGTCCCATTCCTAGTTTCCTTAAATGGTGTACAGGAGCCCTGTTAGAGCACAACACAATGCTGATAAGTTAGGCAGCTGATACTGATTGACATTCTTTAGAAGATGGCTGCAGTAGGCTGCTACTTTACTCAGTAGTACTGTACACTTCTGGCATGCATCACAGTTACTATCCATGTGGACAGCAGTGGGCATAACAAAAAAATAGTCAAGCACTTATGCATTGTATGGCTTTTGTGCAGAAAGTTAAGGCTTTGAGCTGTAATGTAACTGCTTCCTGTTGTTAAAAGTGCAAGATTTGACTCCTTCCACCTCCATTAGCCTACTTGTTTGACTTTGAGCAAGTCATGTAACCAGATAGTACTCCTAGTCAGTCCTGAAAAGGGATACTTTTCCAGTGGGGTATCCCCATTTAACAAATCTTATAAAAAATGTATAAGATGTGTTTGATGCTTGCTCACCTTTCCTAAAGGAGGAAAGTGATGTGGTCCAGTGCAATGCCGAAACATGCAGGAGGACAGAGGGTACAGCATGCAACACATGGTCTAGGAACGAGCACTTTGAACTCCCAAGTTGCATTAATGCAGAAGCATTCATTTCATTTGTGATAACATGCATGCACAGTAGGGGAGGGTGTAGCAAGCCTTTACTTCATTAATGATGCACATAACAGTGGCAAGTGCATTATAAGCCATGGGTGAGGGGGGATTCTGTTATAAAGAAACTGAAGGACAATGACTGACTAAATGATTTTATGGAAGAGACCTGCAAATTAAGAACTTTTTTCATGGCGAGAGGCTATGATGAAGCTTGGTTAACTAGGTTGGAACAAGAGGTTTTAGGTTTTAGAAGTAGTAAGGCTTGTCCGATCTTGTTGAAACAATCTCGGTAAACATGCAATGTTATGGCCGAAATTTCTTTAGAAGACAAGGCTGTTATCAAGTATAAATTGGCTTTCTCCCAATTCAATTTCAAATGAGGTGTGGCTCATTAAGGACTGTATAGTTAATAATTGGAAAGTAATATCGGGGAACACCAATCTAGCACGGATTTTGGCTGAGAAGCCAGAGTTTTGTTATAAAAGACCATTTAACTTAAATCTGTGTGTGAGAGAGAAATTAGTATTGAGAGACAGTGAGCATTCTACCTTTGGTACCTACTGTTGTGTCCATTGCAAGCAGTGTATATACATCAGCTGATAGTTTGTCTATAGAGTTTAAACACTGTGACATGATTGTGTGGTCCCATAACAGGTATAACTGTGACTCTAAATGTATGTTTTCTGTTGCATGTTGTGACTCCTGTGATATTAGAAACCTAAACAGGAAGCTATATGAACATGTTCTTACTTTTTGAAAAAAGGACCACAATAATGATTTGGCAAAACACAGATTAGACTGTAAAGATTTCAAAATGTTTTGTTTCACAGATACATATTCTATTTCTGTTGAAATGTTTAAAGGTGATTATAAGATTATTTTAGAGTGTAAAGAGGCCATGTGGCAAATTAAGCTAAAGGCTGATAGTAAACTGGGGCTCAGTGAAATCATAAATGTTTTTATTGGCACAAAAAGTGTGATCATCATCACAGCTGTCACATTTTTAAGTCATAATTCAAATATTTAGATTTAAATAATTAGTTGAATGATTGGTAGTTTTGTTTTTCTTTAAGAATATATGAGTAGTATTTTTATCACTGAAATTTTTTGTTAATGGATGACGTACATTTTAGTAAAAAAAAAGATTGGTTGTTTTATTTGCGTGGTTATTAGGAAGGTTTTTTAAAAGAGTTGTAGGATCCATTTAATGTTTTATAGTATTCTGAAGAAGTTCATTATATTAAAAGAATGAAAGCACTAATTTTGTGTCTGGAGCCTTGCCTTGCTTTGTTTTGCTTGGTTTCTAAGTTCAGTACTTAAGTTAAACAATGTCTTTGATGCATGCTCACCTTTTCTAGAGGAGAAAGGTGGTGCGGCCCAGTACAATGACGAAACATACATGAGGATGGAGGTACAGCATGCAACATATGGTCTAGGAATGAGCACTTTGAACTCCCAAGTTTCATTCATGCAGTAGCCTTAATTTCATATGTGATCACATGTATGCGCAGTAGGGAAGGGTGTAGCAGGCCTTTACTTCAGTGAGCATGCACGTAACAAAGACAAGTGCATTATAAGCCACATGGGAAGGGGGTATTTTGTCATAATTAGAAAATTCCCTAGTGTCTGGCTGGATGAATACATTGAAATGATCAGCTCTTGCTCCATAGAGGAATGAATGCAGTAGAATGTTTGAGGCTGGCCAGATACTCAACAGACACAGAGGTAAAAATAGCATGCTGAAAAGAACCTTTACATTATGAACATCAGAAATTTTGTTAAACCAGGAACTAAGTGAATGGATCAACAGAAATACAAAATTTGGGACTGCTGTTTGCAAGGAATAGAATATCAGCATGCCTGTGTAACAGTAGTAGGCACTGAAGTGAATCTAGTAATCTACTGGCCATTTAGGGTACTTATGACACCCAAAAATGTTACTGAAATGATAGTTTTCTACTATGCTAACAGAATAGAGAAAAGAGTAACGGACAGGTGTAATTCACCATGCATCAAAAGGCACTGAGGTGGTAAATGGTGTGGAAGTATCTGCTGCCACCACTTCCCTGATTGACATCTAGGCCTCTGAAGAACTATTTATTTATTTATTTAACATTTCTTAACCGGGAAAATCCAACTTGGAACAAAGGCAATTTTCAGCAGAGGCCTGGGGAGAAACATTCCAGAAGTATGTCTTTATAATGTGGGAGGAAACCCACAAGAATGCAGGGAGGACATGCAGACTTCACACAGAAGGCACCCCAGCTAAGAATCGAACCAGAGAACCTCTTGCTGTGAGGTGACAGTGCTACCAGTGCACCACTGTGCCATCCAACTAGAACTAGAGGGGTGCCACAGTCATGCACTGCACAAACAAAGAAGTGAAGTTAGCGGAAAATAAAATTGTGAAACCCTGTATTATTCAGTGGCCACAGGAGAGCCACATTACAAGTTCTGTGAAGAATTAGCAAGTCATACATAAGCAGAATTCTAAAGGCTAATAACCCTGCCTTAAGTAACAGGGTCACTTTAGTAGAATATAGTAGTCCTTTAAGTTCTTCAGATAACCCTTACTTAAAAATTCCTTGGTGCAATTCTTTATTAATTGATAATGCAGTTTTACAAGGTTATATTTAATATATGTGTTCTGCAAAGACCACAGTTGTTAATTTTTTTAAAGAAAATATTTCAACTAAATTACTGAAATTCTGCCTACCTACCTTACTTTGTATACACTATTTACATAGTGCTCTTTCATGTTTACGTTTTCATTAATAATATCAAGCTATAATGCTAGAAATACTTTTATCTTCTTGCTCTTGCTGTTTAAGAGGAATGCAAACCTTTTTTGACCAGGATGTAACACTAATTGGTTAAAAACATGATCTTAGCTTTAATATTTCTAGTTCTGTGTCATACAAGAATTTTAGCAACTTGTTAAATTCAGTAACCATTGGTGGGTTGTCTTTCATCCATTTTCTTGTAATTGTTTTCCTTTCAACACTCATCACACCGCATAAATGAATATTGGCCTTTTCAGATGCAGGCAGCCATTGGCGCATTATGTACAACAAATGCTTTTGAGAGAACAATTTTATATGCATAAAGTACCTGCCAGTATAATCAGAATGTATTCTGACTACTCTGATACTAAATTATAGCCATAAAATATAATTCCAGTCTGTTTTAATTTCAGGTTTACATCTCTAACAAATAATAATTTTCTTTGTAATCTTTACTCTGTCTGGTGTATAAAATGTTTAGGTATGAATTTCCGTGCATCTCTTTTCCAAAAGGAGTAACAGGACATTTTAGCCACTAAATTGTAAAATATTAATCTGTATTTGAATGTTGCAAATCCTCATTCCTAGATAATTCCTATGAGTATCATGATTATATTCTTCATGCTCCATCTATATTCTATTTAAATTGGACAGAACTGCTTTATTCATCTTATTGTAATATACTGTATCTGCTAGATACTGCAAAGTTTGAATATTTGCTTAAATTAGTTTCATTAATCTTGTGTTTTTGCTGGAATTTAATTTCTTGTCATTTTGATATTTAACCATTTCCATCTCTTTTAAAAAATGTTAGTATATTGTCAGTTTTATTTTTGAGTCCATTAAACAATGGAACCACCATCTGTTGAATTGTTTGACTTTCCGTAAGATCATTATATTTTTCTTTTTGCCTCCTGAAAAAGACAAAAAAAATGTTGCGCAGAAAGCCAGTATAGTAAGTAAGCATTTTTAAATGTCTGTATTAATGAACTCTTGCAATGTTTTCAGTATTTTGTTTATATATCAGGAATTGAAAGGCAACATATGTTAAGTGGAAATTTAATATCCCTTCCTATGGTTTATTCATGTTTCTAAGTTTTGTTGTTGAATTTTATTATTTTTATAATTCTATAAACTCTAACGTAGGTCTTTTCAGTTAGCTGTGGGTTTTTTTCGGTCTATTGTATTTGTCATGATCAACCCCCTTTTCCCCATTTTACATGGATTTGTTAAGTCACTTCAGCTTTTACCACCTCTCCCTTGTCAGTATCTGTATATCCTTCAAGAGTTATGCCCACCTGGGAAGTCGTGACCACGATGAGACTAGGGTAGCAGCACTTTTCTCCTGCTCTGCTTCTACATATATGTCTGGCAGGAAATTATATTTCTAAACAATTCTTAACTTAATTGAGTGAATTTCAATAAATATTGCAGTGCTTCTATTATTTTCCTATGAAATATTCATCACTGTATCCAGGCTTATAATGAGTCATGCAAAGGTAACTTCACAAGATTCTGTACTTAATTCAGTGCTGCCATTCAAGAATTATCGCATAAGATAGATAAATTGGACACCAAAATTTAGGATTTTAAATAGAACTATTCCAAACAAATGGAACAAATCAACAAAACTCTGCAGCTGCAGAAGACACATATATCAGACATTGAAGATTCTTTAAATGACATAGAAATAAGACTGAATGAGGATGAAAATAATATTGAGTTCCTGTTAAGTTAAAATACTCCACTCCTAGCCAAAATTGATGACCTCAAAAACAGATCTCGCTGGAATAACATTCGTATATTTGGATTACCTGAAAGAACTGAAGGTAATAATATGATTATTTTTTTTATTTTTCAGGTTCCCTATAATTTTAGACTTACCAGAATCATTCTCATTTGGAACAGAGAAAGCACATAGATCCTTAGTTACTCCTGCATCTAAAACAGCACTTCTCCGAGGTCTATTATGGTTAATTTTTATTCTTTTCAAGATAAATAACTTATTTGTAAGGCTGCCTTGGCTAAATCACCACTCAAAAATAGATGGATGTAACATTCGTTTTGACAATGACTATTCTGCAGCAGTAATATTCAAGAGGAAACAATTTCTTCCTCTTATTGGAGAACTTGAAAAAAAAAAAAAAAAAACAAATACAAGTGCATCTACTGTTTCCTGCCAGATTAAAGATTTTCCTTTCAGACGAAACTAGACTGTTCAAAGATCTGGACCTTGCATTGTCATAGCTAAAAACTAATAAAATATTAGAACAAACAGAAGATATGGATTGGTTCATTATGTCCGTGAAGAGACAAGCAGAGAAAAATGGATGGAAGGTAAATGAAAATAAATTAAGAGACAAATAACTGGTTTCTTAATTTATATATAAAGAAAATAAAGTGCTAAAGATTGCTTTTCTCCTCATAGAAATATATCTATTCTTTATCTTTGTATTATTTTTAAAACAATACTGGAAAAGATCTCATACTCATCTGTAACATGAACAGAAGTTAGAAAATCAGTAAGAAGTCTGCTATTGCAAGGTAACCTAACCTTTGTTATGTTATATTTGCCTATTTTATAAACAACCAATACTTTTCTTGATATGTTACAACAAAATATTATTAGGTCTTTTTTCATATCAGTCCTTATTTAAAAGAAGCATATAGCCGCTATACCAAAATTTACACCATGGTGTTGCATTCACAGTTGGTTACCATTAAGGTAATGCCTGCTTTCTGTCTGTGTGTCAGTTGCACTGAGTTTGATTACATTAGTTCAGATATCTAAGTCTCTAAGTTGTCTTATTCCCCTAATTGGGAAATTACTCACTAAAAAGGGATTTGTGCTTCTAGTGGCATTAAATGTTTTAAAAGCATTAACAGTCAAAAAAATACCTCACAGGGAGATAAATAGACAAACATATGTTATGACTGTAGATGTTGGCCCTGCTTGACTGTAATTCAGTGCAACATTTGAGGAGTTGTTTTATCATTACTAATAATGTAACCTGAATGTTGTTTACCTTATTAATGCATGGGCTTTGACAATGTGTAGCTGCTGTGCCTTACCATGAATTTTGAATCATTTGATTTTGGGGAGGGGGATAATTCCATTCTCTGTGGATATATTTCATGTTCTAGCTCACAAATGAAGGGTTGTGATGCTTGAAATAGATTTAAAACAATCTGTCCTTATAGATTTATGTCTGTTCCTTAGTCTTGATAATGAGATGAAACACAGTCAGAGAGTTAGAGAAACATGTCTAGTTACAACATGTATTCGTAAAAAGTAAAAGTAATTTTTTTCCCCTGTAGTGCTTGAGCTTTTTCATCTTACTTAAACAGTTGAAGCTTTCTCTGGCAAACATTTTGAGCTTTGTGAAGTTTCCCACCCAATTAGAGAATCAGGGCTGTTAATAGCTTATGATTTTGATTGGTAGATAGCTTTAGAAGGTTAATTTAAATAATAGGTGGAACCTATGAATAATACATTTTCTCAAATGTCACTATATTCTCAGTTGAACAAAGTCAATGAAACCATAAGACTGTGAATAAGGAACTCTGATTTCTGGCTAACTTAAATTAAAATCTGAGCTATATTGTACTGTTAAGATATCATAGCTTAATAATATAATTCACTGTGGTATAGTAGGATACCAAAAGTTTATTTTTCCTCTCTATAGATGATTAGTTTTTATATCTTTTTTTGAGTGAAAAGTAATGTGGACATGCCATGTATTTAAATATAAAGCAGTATAGTTTGTTACATAAGACAAGTGATATGAAAGCTATGCAAAACATGTAAACCAAAGATTTGCTGAACATTATATTTACATTAAGATCTGTCAGAAATGTTGCTCTTTATCATTTAATAAGGAAAACAAAATAATGCTGCATGTATTGTAATATATTCTTGAGTACATTTCTTTGAATGTACATATTAAGATGTTTCATAGGAGCATTACATCAGTAGTGACACAAACATATATATGACATTGGCAACTTTTTTTTATTAGAAGCTTGATAATGTCATGAGTATGTTATCATTACACTTGAAGTTATCATATACAAAACAAAGAAACAAACCTTAAGGTTAATAGAGAGGACATAAGATGTATTAGTTTATTATAGTAAGCTGCTGAGCATAAATAGCAGTATATTATTGTTTAAATGTTTTATTACATGTATTTATCAGTTACATTTTCACTGAATGAAAGTAGATGATTCAGGAAGGAAATTGATCTTTTTGTGAGGCACATAATAGGAATCTTTAACTGCAGTACAGCAGTTTCTCACCTTTTCAAGATAACAGTAGATGAGATTCAAGATTGTATATAGTTATTGAACAATAATTAAGAGTGTGTATTTATCTCTTAGTGTTTTAATGAATATATTAAAATGAAAAATATGCAAGTTAAACAATAACTTTGGGACAAATAATACTTCTCTTATTTTTCACACACACACACACACACACACACACACACACACACACACACACACACACACACACACACATACCATTTTTAAATGATAAAGACTTGTGTTCACTTTGCTGTCAATAACAATTTTGTTTAATTGAAGCGGAGGGGTTTGGGCTTTTTATAGTAGTAGATGAGTGAGTTTTCTTGGATGGTTAGACTATTGAAGCAGGCAGTGTTAGACTTCATAAGGGGTTTGCAGGATTTTAAAAGCAAGTGGTTAGTTACATTAAAAGTTTTTTTGTTTTTGTGGGTATCTACAATAACAATTATTACCTATCTAATTAACTTTTAAGTATTAATGTCAATATAACTATTGATAAGCAGTTCTTTAACAAAGATGAGATATTATACCAGGTCCATATAGTTAATTTTAAGAGAGTTGCATCTAACCGGTTGTCCTGTCCGACAAATGACATTTATTACTTGTATTTCCATAGATGTTAATGGATTGAATAACGGTTGCAAGAGGGATAGTCTAAACAAATATTTGAAGTTACAGAACAAAAAACAGAAAGGAGGCACCAGAAACACAGCAGTTAAAAGCCAAGATTTATTCCAAACAGATAGGTGAGCGCTTTCGCAGCCAAAGCCACTTCATCAGACAACTACAGTGCATCATTACTAACAATTTAAAGCAAAAGCATTCAATCACAAATCACTACTAATTAAAGACAATGAACATTTAAAGGCATAAGTAATTTTTTAAACAAATTTTAAAATAAGGCTATAAAAAAATGCCCAGATAATTATAACTCAGTGAACATATTACCTTGCCAAAGATCTATTGACCAATGTGGGTCTGATAGAGATCTTATCATTCCAGTCCCTTCCCCATATTCACCCACATTCTGATTATCCTTTCACGTTCTTTAGTTTCCACTATACTTTTAGTGGGACCCTTCTCTATTCCATAACTTAACTACCTCTATATCCATAAACTTAAAGGTATATAGGTTACCAGACGTAATAACATGTTTAGCTAGAGCATTGGTCTTTGCTTTCCTAAGAATATCATAGGAATGTTCTCTCATTCTGTCTCGTAATCTCCGTGTAGTCATTCCAACATAGAATGACTGACCGAATGTACAATAAGCTAAATATACAAGATTGGTAGTATTACAGTTGGCATTAACTTTAAAATTCTATTTTTTACCCGTATCTGGATGTTCAAAACTTGCTCCACTATCAATGAGGTGACAAAAGTTACAGATATTACAGGAAATGTGCCATAAGAGGGTTGTGTAACAGAACCTACCTCATTTATTGGGTAGCATAGTAAGCTTTTAAGAGATTTTTTATTTTTGTACGCATAACTATGGAACTCCCCCACTATAGTTCCCACTCTATCATTAGATGTAAGTATATTCCAATTCCTGGAATAGATGTCCTGCAACAACCTAATGTTACTTGCATAAGTCACTGATACCCCCATGTGATTATGTTTGGCTACTTTCTCCTTTTTATACTGTAAAGGGCTAGAAAAGTATGGTTTCCCTTCATTACCTCTCATCCCAACTGTGTTGGTGGCAACCATTCTAACTTCTTTTGCATTATACCCTCTATCCAAAAATCTTTGTTTAAGGGCACTTAGCTCATTCAAAAATGTAGAGTCATCGCTATTAGTCTAGATATTCTTAATGCCTGCCCTTTCATAATATTCTTAAACAAATGTTTAGGGTGCATGCTTTGTTTATGGATGAAAGTGTTCCTATAACACTCTTTCCTGAAAATTTCAGTGGTGAACTCAACAGTATTCTTCCTAATAACCTTCACATCTAAAAACTCAATAGATTTTGTTGAGATGTTAGCAGAGAATATTAGGAAGTCAGTGCTTGTGTTTAAAGCATCCAGGAAGTGTGTGAATTCATCCCTACCTTCTTCCCATAGAAGGAAGAGGTCATCCACAAACCTCTGGTAAAAGACTGCATTGTCTAATCTAGTTTGTCTGAGTATGTTGAAATGTTCCCACTTGGCCATAACCAGGTTGGCGTAGTTATTGGCACATGAACTGCCCGTAACTACACCATCCTTTTGTCTGTAAATAGTCTGTTCAGACATAGAAATATTGTTCTCTAGAATAATTTCCATCAAAATACACAAAAGATCCACCTTATAGTGATTATAGGTACCATCTTCTGTCAAATATTCCCCTAACAACTCTACTCCCTTCCCATTAGGTATAGTCATGAAAAGGGATTCTACATTCATGGCTACCATTAGACAATTCTGCGTAGGTGGTCTACTCTGTACATGGGCATATAAATCCCTAAGAAAATGCTCACTGTCCTTTAAAATAGTGCTGTTCCTGGCTAAGATAGGTTTAAGGTGTTCTATGTAAATAGATAAGGGTTCAGTACACCACCCCCTTCCCGCTACTATGGGTCTCATTAGTGGCGTACAGGGATGTTTATAAATTTTTGGTAGTCTTTGCATGACTGGAATAGTAGGTTCATCTACCAAACAATAAGTATGTAATCCCATATCATTATGTCCTAACTGTAAACATTCAAAAACTTTATTGGAAATCCTATAAATACATTGTTTTATTTTCTGGATATCAAAGGGGCGTATGCCATAATATCACTGAGCATAATATTCATTGCATTTCTATAAAATATATAATCCATAATTACCATTGGTCCCCCTTAAAACGTCCCTGGTAAACGGAATATAAGGTCATCAGCAAAGACACTGTTAAAGTTCACCAAGCTATTTCACTTTAGGGGTATAAATGATTTCTAAGATCCAGAATAGTTTTTCTTTACTCATTACTCACATGTACTCAAGAATATATCACTCACATAGACATAGAACACAATCCAGAACTGAGAGAGTATATGTCTCCAGTGAGTTGATAGATAAACTAGGCAAAGTTAAAGTGGTATCTTGCCCACTTTCAGATCACAATGCAATCACTTTTGAGCTGTTTTTAAAATCTAACAATAACTTTAAGATCAGGAGGATACCAGTATATGTATAACTTTCTGAAAAGATTTTAAGGACTTTTTTTTATTAAAGAAACTCTTTCTTTTATAGAAATTAACAATACAAGAGATATTTCAGAAATCTATCTATGGGATGCACTAAAAGCATATCTGTTTGGTAGAGTCACCAGCTGGCTATCAATAAAGAAAAAAATAATGAGACAAAGAACTGCACAATATACAAGAAAAACTTGACAAATTGCAACTGGAAAATCAGACAGGTAACACTAATAACATAGAAGAGAGTAATAATCTATATAATAAGTATTTGAAACTTTTAAATCCTAAAACTAAGATTACTCTAGAAAAGTTTAAGATAACGAATTTCCCTATTAACCCAAAATTTATGCATAAGTTAGCCAACAGAACAAAACTGCTTAGTAAGTCTAACAATATAAAGGAGATTTATTCATATAAGAGAAAAGGAAAAGTGAGATTATTACAACATAATCAATCAGTATAATATAATAGACTCAAAAGGGATAATTAAAGCTCTCTCTCTCTCTCTCTTTATATATATATATATATATATATATATATATATATAAAATATCTGATGGCCAAGTGAAATTAATTGATAAACCCGTCTCACTGTCTGAAATTCAAACTCAAATTAATAAATTAAAACGTAATAAAGCAACAGGTAATGATGGAATTATACAAGAACTCTACAAGTTACTGCCTAAAAAGCCTTAAGCATAGTGCATAAAGTTTTTTCTGTAGTTAAAAACTTAACAAAAGTTCCTCCCTCCTGCAGATATACTCTTATCTCCCGGTTTTAAAAACTAACAGATATCCAGCTGAATGCTCTTTGTACAAATGTAGACTATAAATTTTTCATGGCAGTTCGTGCTAATAGATGAAAATATATTCTACCTTCCATGATTAATGAGGATCAAATTGTTTTATTCGAAATAGAAATACTTATGACAATATCAAAAGAATAATCACAATAATTGACTATGTAAACAAAACAAAAGAGAATCTTAACATTGTGTCTAGACTTTAATAGTGCTTTTAACTCTGTGAATTGGAAATATCTTTTGTCAGTCTTAGAGGAATGTAATTTTTCAAGAAATTCTACACATCTTGTAAATCTTCTTTATGACAGTTGTTTTGCATACGTTAAAATATGTACTTTTACTTCTGATTCAATGCATGTTTTGAAGGGAACTAAACAGGGATATCCTGTTTCATCCATGCTTTTCACTCTAATTATGGAGCGTTTTGCTAATTTTATTAGGTCAAATTTAGACATAAAAGGCATTAACATAAATGTAAACTTGGCTTTTAAAATCCAGTTATTTGCTGATGACATTCTTCTGACATTTAATGACAGCAATAGTTCCCCTTCTGCTGTTTTTAAGGCAATGGATGTGTTCTACAAAAGGTGGTCTCCTCTTTAATGATAAAACAAAAATACTACCCATAAATGCCAATACTTATAGGATAAGTGGTAGATTTCCTAAATATATTGTCAAAGAGAGAAAATTGAACAATTTAGGCCTAATTATAATAGACAGCATTAATAATATAATAAACTACAGTTATACTAACATCATAATCAGTATAAAGAATCTAATAAAAAATGGAACACATTTTTCTTCACAACAGAAGAGAGACTGTCTGTAATCAAAATTATTATTTTACCAAAAATCTTATATGTTATTCAACCATTATCTTTACCCCCATCTAAAACATGTATTTAAGTAACTTAATACATTAATTTTAAATTTCTGTGGTTTCCCAACCAACCAAGAATTGCCTTAAATCATCATATAAGGGGCTGGGCAGCAAGAGGGTTAGGGCTACCAGATCTAGAATTATATTCTTTATCATCAATTATAAAAACAATATCTCTTTGGATAAATAATATTTACACAGACAGGTATAAAAGGTTTCTAGGATGCCTTTTCATAAAATTTAAACAAAACATAAACTGTAATCATAATCTTATACTACACAATAGTTTATATTGGTTGCTAAAATATATTACTTTTCAGAAAGGAGTCACCAGACAACGGACTTTTATTTTATTTCTACTATGTTGAATACCTTTAGAAACAATTTATAGAAATCCAACATCTAAGGCATGGATTTTTCTTCTCTTCTTTTTAACATATACTCAAAATAATATTTTCACTTCAAAATTAGATACAATGATTACTTTTAAAGAAAAAATTGATATATTAGTTTCAGTTAATAAATAATGAAAAACTGCATTCTGTTGATTATATCATAAGTAAATATGTTTTAAGCAAATATATGCAGTTGGATGTCCAGTCTTGCAGAGAATATGTAGAAGGTAAAATTAAGTTAATGCAACCAAGGGTAAGAGATCTTATCCCAAAATTAGTTGAATTTTTTATATTATTAATACAACAAAACACACTGGGCGGGGGTCTCTTATCCAAATTATATAGAGTGGTGAGGAAAGAAACAAAAAGTTGCATTGACAATTATTGGAACTATATTTTACTTACACTAACAACAGATAAAAAAGGATAAAGAAATCATGTTTAATATCTTTTAAACAGATAACTTCTTCTCTTAGATGGAAACTTTTTGCTTGGAAATTTTTGTATAGATCATTCTTCACACCTCACAAAATTGAATTAATATTTAGAAAGAAGCAAGTTTGTTGGAGATGTAAACAGGAGATCGAAGCAGATTGGCCACACATGTTCTTTGATTGTGTTGTACAGTAACATTAATCTTTTTTACAGGTTTTATTTGGGAACGGTTTTGTTTTATCTAAGTCATTAATTCTTTTTAATACCCCCATTCCTGTTTGTTTTAAAAGAATGAAATACCCTCTTTTATGGGCCGTTTTATCAGTTGCAAGGGAAGTTTTGACCAGGAACTGGAAGAATGAAGCTGCACCCTTTGTCAAAGTCTTCACAAATATTGCAACTGGAGTATGTCATCTGGAAATTATCCCCATTAAATCAAGATCTGCTAGAATCACCTCCTACTGTAATACGTGGACAAATTTCAAGGAACTACTTGATAAACAAAAATAGCTATACTCAGATCAATTGTAATGTATAGGATTTGTTTTGAGATTCTTCATTGTTGTAGATAATCTTGTAAATAGTTGCTGTTTGTTCTTGTTACTGTTGTTCTTTTCTAAATGCTCACAAATTTTTAAATACAATTATTTTCATGATCAATTTGTTTAGTTAAAATCTAATAAAAAACATTTTCAAAAAAAAAAAAAAGAAAAAAAATGATGTATGCCCACTTGTTGCTGGTCTTCTGTCCTGCTGTCATTACAACTCTTACCTGAGCATCCTCGTGTCCTTTTTTCTTCTTGAATCTCCCAAATCTGCTATATAAAATTGCCTTTTGCTTTCCAGAATGTGTGACTGAACCACTTATAATTTCTTCTCCTTAAATTTCTGTACAACTGGAGCTACATTGACATCAAAATCTGACATCTTCATTTCTTTTTCTGTCCCACAGTCCATCTTGTGAACTTTATCTCCATCATTTTAGCTTCCACAGCTCCTCTGCCTTCACTGCCCAGATTTCTGTGCCATACAACACTGGTCACCACACTATTTGTGTACCTTATATTTCATCTTCTTTGGCATTTTTCTGTCACACACCACCCCAGAAACTTTGATGCCACATGACTGCAGCACATTTGAGTCTATATTAGACATCCTCATTCAGACTTCCTTTGTGCTCAACCACACCCTGCAGATCCAAGTACCCAAACTTGTTAACCTTTTCCACTGTTTTCATTTCTGTCACAATTTTCAGCTTCTTCTGATTTCCTCCATTTGCTGCCATGAAGACCATTTTGGTGTATTTCATTTCATCCCATGTGCCTTCAGGTTTTCATTCCATTTGTTGAAATTTCTGTCAGTGTGCTTATAGTGACACATCATCTGCACACAAGTAGCTTTGTTGATCTGTCTCCACCGACTTGTCTGCTGATGTAGGCCATCACCCAGTCACCAGTATGAACAAGAATGAGCTTAGACCTGAAGACTGATGTGAGCCTTTCCTAATGGAAACCCCTCTGGGAGTCCAAACACTTCATACTTGTGACATTATGTAACTTGTACATAGCCTGTCACTAATTATACCAAAGTTTTAAGTACTTAGGACAATCAGAGGACTGCCGAAATCAGCTTTCTTGGGACCTCGTCATATGCTTTCTCTAAGTTTTTATTTTAGTATATATTATTTTGTTACAGATTTTTACTGGGTTATCATGTTCAGTATTTTAATGCTTTCATTATAATTGGTTAATTTCATGTATAGTGATTGTTTTTTTTATCTTCAGTTTTTATAGTTACATCTTATAGTTGATTATCTTGTGTTGTCTGTGCTGCTTAACCTGTGTCCTTACTTACCCCAAAATGCAGCTGTCAGTTTCAATTTGGTATACTTTTGCTGTTGAATGAGTTGTCAAACACATTTTTTAGTCCTGCCCTTGCCCACCTAGAAGCATCTTATACCTTCCTGAGCTTTTATCACACTAATCCTGATTAAAAGGCAGCTACACTTTAGAAGAATAATTTCATAGCTGAGAAATAGCCCTGATGTATGTGACTTTATCATAACTTGTTCATTTGTTCCCATTATAGAAAATGTTAATTTTAATTGGTGTGATGTCTACTAATATGTATAAGATTCAGATTTTTCTGTTATTCATGCTTTGATGTGAATCCAAATAGTAATGAAATCAGTATTTATTTGTTTGCTTCCTTTCTTTCTTATTTATGTACTTATCCTTTGTTGACCGGGTTATTCCCACTAGGCTAGTAGCCTGTTTTCCGGGAGATCCAAGGTAGTGTATTTATACCGTTAGGGTGTAGTCTGACCAGATGGGAAACTTCCCATACTCTTTTCGATAGGTGCAGTGGGAACTTGTACATCCCATCTGAGCTACTGCCAACTCAAGCATTTGGAATCTTGGTTTAATGTATCATCTGAAGGACAAATGCTTGTGTTTCTGTTTTTGTTTGTATTATTTTAGTCTTTAATTGATTACAACCAATAGGGATCACTGTTTTGAGGGACAGTGTGGTCTGGTTACATGAGCTGCTAAAAGCTGCACAATCTTTGTATGCATCTAGAGAGGTTGTCATTCAGGTTTTGTCTTATTTGCAGCTCATTGTCTCAGCTCACCCTGTTAGTCTCCTAGTCAGTGTGGGTTTTATCTTATTTGCAGCTCATTGTCTCAGCTCACCCTGTTAGTCTCCTAGTCAGTGTGGGTTTTGTCTTATTTGCAGCTCATTGTCTCAGCTCACCCTGTTAGTCTCCTAGTCAGTGTGGGTTTTGTCTTATTTGCAGCTCATTGTCTCAGCTCACCCTGTTAGTCTCCTAGTCAGTGTGGGTTTTATCTTATTTGCAGCTCATTGTCTCAGCTCACCCTGTTAGTCTCCTAGTTAGTGTGCCACCATAAAATAGACTGTAACTTTTCCCACCAGTGGGTGGGATTCAAAAATCATGCACTTGGCTATAAAGGGTATTTGCTATTAAGCCTAATTTATTCAGACCAAGGTCACGGGAGACACAGCCTATTTTGGCACTCGCAGGATGACAGTCTGTCATAGGGAAAAAACAGGCATGTGCGCACACACACACACACACACGTGCGCGCACACACACACACACACACACACACACTCACTCACTCTGACTCATTTGCATGTGGCATGCAAACTTAATAGCAGTTTTGAAGACCGACTGTTCATGTATGGCATGTCTTTGGGATGTGCAAAGAAACTGGAGCACCCAGACAGCCATCATTCATTGAATAGCCTAGTACTAAGCATAAGCATCATAAAACTCAGCCCACTGCATTTAATCGGTGTCCATCCAGTGACCCCATGCACAAAACACAAACACTTTAAGGCAAATCTAAGTTGCAGGTTGGCATCTTTGTACCTCAGCAATGCAGGCACTGGTTTCCAGTGCACAGCTGCAGTTTGGCACTGTAAGTGGATGCAGTACACATCTCTTCAGTTACTGCAGCTGCTATAAATTACAGAACATAAATTTAGGAGTAAATATCTTTTATATGACATTGCCATACCCATTTATATACCAAACTGTCATTAAAGCTACACCCTTAATCTGATATTATCACACTGTAAGACTGCCAGGGAGTTCATGGCTGCATTGATGTCTGTTTTTATAATTTTGCTTTTGAGGGAAGCCAGGTTGCTTGATGCAAAGTAACAGTGAGATGATCAGTAGACTTTTTCAATTAATTAATTTATCTGTTAGACATGGTGATAGAACAGCTTTGATGTGTGTGTGATTGTGCTTTTTTTGAGTCACAAGTACTGTTTCACTACAGATATAGCATCTTATTTTTCTAATGAAATATTTAACTGCTAGCAAATAAGAGTAATAATGAATATTTGAGTGAGCACTTCAGGCTGCCTGTCATTTTGTATAATCCTCTGGGTATAATCCTCTGGATTTTGACATGCTGTATTGCAAAACTAGCAGACATGTTTACATATTGGATTTTTTTAATTTCTAAGACTGGGGTTGTGCTTCCAGAGACTCTCCAAATATTTGGTCTCACGTCAGAGATATACAATAAGAAGTAAAATTGTCACTTAGAAAATTGTCATAATGGTAGATCATTGAGTCCAATGTATTACACTCTGCCACCCTTCCCTCTGTCATCCCTCATTTTATTTTCAGAGGTATTCATCAGGGATGCTTAAGACGACCTGATTTTGTGAATCTTACTATCAGTCATGTTCCTCCCCTTATTTTTGTTCTGTATAATTGCCCTGATTTCTCATGATAAGAAGCTCAGCAAATTTTCAAACACGTGTATTCAGTTCTTATATTGTAGATGGTGACATAGGTTCACATGGAGTAACTAAAAAGAAAACAAATCTTCGGAGACGTCATTTTTTGCATTATATATGTTTTCTTTTTAACAAACATCATTTGCTCCAGCACTGCATAAATTGCTCATTTCCTATTATGCATACATTATTCAATCAAATCCATTTATATCTATTTAGTTTGTTCCTTCACTTTTCCAGATCCCACCACTAATTATTTTACAGTAGGTTCAGTACTTCATTACACCTGGTGTAATTTTTGATTTCCATTTTTAGTAATTGCTTTTTGTCAGCCAATAGCCTTAAATTTAGTAAGGCCTTACTAAGTTTGAGCAATTCAAAGCCTATACCCAGCTCAAAAGAATAGTTTTTTTTAGTCACAACTATTTGCTTTGACAACATTTCTGACAAAGTACTCTGAATCTGTAGGGAATTTTTGTGTACTACATTCCCTAAAACATGTTCCCATTTATAGATTCATAGGTTCATAGATTCATAGGTTCATAGATTAGTACTAGGCTAACTGCCCTTGCGAGCCATTTTAAGCCTAGCCAATTATCCCTTGTGAGACTCAAACCTTGCACCTTGTGTTTGTAAGGCAAACACCTTAACCATTAGGCCACCTTTCCAACCCCCTCTTTCTTTCTATCTATCTTTCTATCTATCTCTCTTTCTTTCCCATTAAACCTTCAGTATTTACTGTCTACCTAAGTAAAAATTCTCTAAAGACTGCTTGGGGTATAAAAATACTTATGCAAACACTTCCAAACATGTCCTAAATCTTCTGGACATTATTGCTTACTTGAGAGCCACATAGATGTCCATCTGTTGTTCTTTTTTGTCATTCCATTCTCTCTTCTCAGTGTTTTGCCATCTTCTGATTGAGTGTTATTTTTCAGTATTTTGTATGCCTTATTAATTATCCTTTTTTAACAGAAAACTCTGTTCAAGACCCAAAAAGTCTGCCAGATCTGTGTTTTTCACTTAGCACTACCCGTATCCCATTATCTTTACCTGTACTCTTTATAAATCCCTGGTAAGGTAAGGCAATATCTAACCTGCAATCCAGACCACTGCTTGGCCACATCCCACTGCGTTAACTTCCCTCTCTAATTAATTGTTCTTAATACCTTGATTTCCTTTGCAAATCTTCTCCAGTAAATTCTAGCACCATCTTGCCTAGTTTCTATACCCCTACTTGCAGTCATTCCTATTGATAAATGCATCTTTCTCCATTCCCATATTAGCATAGTTCTTATAACACTTTTTGCTACTTTATGAATAGTGTAGTTCTTAGAATACTTTTTGCTACTTTATGAATATAATATTCTTTATGGTTATTGTTTTTCTCCTTCAGGACCTGCATCCAAAATCCTACCCTAGCTTTCCTTAAACTACTCCCACCCCATTTCAACATCATCCCATTCCACTTTGATTCATAAATCTGTGCTTCTGTTAGGTATATTGGCCTTAGCTGGTGGTCTAAAGTATCCCTTCAAATCAGTTAATCCTAAACCACCTTGTTTTATGGGGAGACTCAACTTATCCGACTTATGTGTTGCCTTGTTCTCCTCCAAATAAATTATTTCAGTTCTGTATTGATTATGATCCACAATATCTCTTCTGGTCAGTAAAAATATGCCTGACCGCTGCATGAAAATGAAAGAACTAGAAACATTTTATCTCATATCCATAATCAATAGCTTTCAATTTCTCAGTCTTTCTGATAACATTTGTTTAGTCTCTTCCCACATATCTTAGCTGCTATACATGATCCTTTTAATTCATACACCTAAATACTTCATCTTATCTTGTCCCCATAAATATTGGTTTTGCTAAATCAGTGCATGTGTAGGTACATAAATTACTGAGATAGCCATTTTCTATCTTCATTTAGGTTCATAGGTAGGTACTAGGCTATCTGCCCGAGGGCATTTATAAGCCTAGCCAGAGTGTTTCGGCTTTCGCCGTCCCCATTGATTAAAGAACTGAGCCTCTGTCAAGCAGAGCCAATGAAATGATCCCAGGGGTGTACTTTCTGTTACCCATCCACTTGTCAAGGCTTCTCTTGAAGAGTGTTATTGAGGGGCTCTGCCTAATGTAGTTAGGAATTTTGTTCCAAAGCATGGGGAGTCTCTCTGACAGGAATCTATCCCTCCATCATGTTCTATTCATTGTTGTGGCGAGGTTTAGCTCACTAGAGCTCGTGGCTCGCAGTGACTTGGATTTCTTTAGGTGGAGCATGTCCATCAATTCTGAGTTGGACATGGCTTTGTAAGTCAGGCAGAGATCACCTCTGAGTAAGCGATATGCCACTGAGTACAGCCGGGGTTTTTTCAGTCGGGCTGCATAGGACATATGTTTGAGGCCAGTAATCCTCTTGGTGAGGTGCTTTTGTGGTCTTTCAAGCTGTTGGAAGTGTCTTGTGAGGTACATCCCAAATGGGGCATTGTACTCTATGATGGGTCTGATGAGTGACGAGTAGAGGGGCACTGTAACCTCTTTATTTCTAGATGCGAACCCCTTAGTAATTAGATGGGCCACATAGAAGGATTTACTAACTACTTTGGCAATATGATTGTCAAAGGAGAGATTACTGTCTACCTGGGTCCCCAGATCTCTTATTACCTCATCTGTATTAAGGGGGCTTCCCCCTTTGTGGTAATTTGTGGGTGTTTTGTTTTTCCCAAACGGGATGACTATGCATTTTTTGACATTTAGCTTGAGGCTATGACTTTGACACCAGGTGTCTGTCTCAGTAAGGCCTTTTTGGAGGATGTCCGTGTCAGCTGGAGAATCAGTTATGGCTCCCAGTTTGCAGTCATTGGCAAACTTGGTTAGCCATAAGTCCTCCTGTGTTTGCCTGTACTTCTGAGAAATATGTGCCGAACAGTAGGGGTCCCAGAACTGAGCCTTGCGGGACACCACTTGTGACTTGTTTAGAGTCAGACCTGAAGCCCGCTATTCTTACCGTGTGAGTTCTGTCTGTAAGCCAGTTGGCAACCCATCTTGTGATGTAGGGGTTTATGTTCAGGCTGGTGAGTTTTTCTATAATACCCAAGTGAGGAATGGTGTCGAACGCCTTGGCGAGATCAAGGTAGGCTGTGTGAACCACCTTTCCCCTCGTCTATGGCCTTGGTAACTGTCTCGAAGAAGTCAACCAGGTTTAGTAGGCATGATCTGACGTTAACAAAGCCGAACTGGGTCGGGTCAAGTGTTTGGAGGTTCCCAAAGTCTTTGTTAATGAGTTCCATGATGATGCACTCCATAGCCTTGCAGACCAGGCTAGTTAGGCTTATGGGGTGATAGTTACCAGGGTCAGTTGTGGCTCTTCCTTTGTGGAGCGGAATTACCATTGCTGTGCGCCATTCTATGGGCACGTAGCCTGTGGAGAGGCTGAGATTGAACAGTGTGTTTAGGTGGGGGGTTAGTTCGTTCTGTAGTTCGTGCAAGACGCAGCCTGGGACACCATCTGGCCCCATTGATGCTGTGTTTTTGGCTTTTGAAACAGCTGTTTTCACCTGTGCTTCTGTGATTTCCGGGACACTACACTTTTCCGGTATTGTTGTGGGCCCTTTTGAAGGTGAGAGGAGGTGAAATTTGCACTGAATCTATCTGCCAGTATGTTGGCAATATCAGTAGGTTCAGTATATTTTGTGCTATTTTGCATATCTGTGAGTTGCCACTTAGATTTTTGACATGGCTAAAGAAGGCTTTATGGTTATCTTTCGAGTCCTTGGCTATTTTTCTTTCGAAGTTAGCCTTGGATGATTTTATGAGGGACTTTAGTTTCTTACTGATACTGATCAGGGATGTCTTTCCTTCTTGGGATTTGCTTTTTTTCTGAACTAGTTTCCTCCTTTTGTTGTATAACCTGTTTATGGCAGGGGTCCACCAGACTGGTTTCCTTCTCTTAGGGGAGTGAGTCTTGGTTTTGCTAGGGATGGCACGATCCATGCATCCTTGTAGGTGCTCATAGAGTGCAATTGTAAAGGATTCTGCATCTTGGGCAGTGTTATCCTTTAGCATGGGGGCTGTGAAACTTACCACCTCTGACTTAAGTAAGGTGAAGTTTGCTTTAGAAAAGTTTTTCACTGTTGTTATTTGGTTGAGGGTGGTGGTGGGGTGTGGACATCCAGGGTGATTAGTTTATGGTATGATCTAACCAGTGATGGGTTGACCTCCGGTACGGAGCACCTGTTGCCCATGTTGGTGATGACCAGGTCCAATATGTTGTGGCCACTGGTAGGGGAGTTTACCAGCTGATCCAGGGCATTTGAGGTGATAAATTCCAGGAGTCACTGAGCCTGGGAGTTTGTACTCAAGTAGTTTTCCCAGTTAATGGTAGGGTAATTGAAATCTCCCAAGATCAGAGTGTTCGGTAGGACCTTCATGTTTTCCAGTGTCTCCAGAAAGGCGGAGTGGTGGTCCTGGGTCATGGAGGGTGATCTGTAGCAGGCCACAATTTGCATTGCAGATTTGCCCGATGTTAGTTGCACATGGATGATCTCAGAGGTATCATGCTGCGCCACTAACCTGGAGGTGTGGGTATTCTTGATGAATATGGATACACTCCCTCCTTTTGTGTTTCGGTCCATGTTCTGTGGCCAAAATGTGTGGTATGAGTTGTAGCCCAGTAGTGCTGGAGTGCTCTCTGGAGCCTTGAACTATGTTTCAGTTACTGCACAGATGTCGATGTTCTCCATACTTAGGAGTGCTTCAAGTGCATGCATTCTGAGATTTAAACTCCTGGCGTTGAGTAGGATAACCCTCAGTTTTTTACTTGTGCTGTTTACGGAGGTGGGCTTGAATTTTGAGCCTTGCCTAAAAAAGGCACTATGGGGGCAGCAAGAGCCTTGACCTGTATTCGAAAGCCAAGGGGTGACAGGTGCAAGCCGTCTCTTGCGAAACAACGTGGCTTGTCAAGCATGTCATCCCAGGCTGACAGACACTGGATCCCCTTTGAATGACACCAGAAGCTTAGCCAATTGTTGAAATTGATCATTTTATTTCTTTATACTGAGGTATCATTCTTGGTGAGGGCAGGATGCTACTCAGGGTCAGGGTCATACCTGCCTGGGCTACATGATCAGAGAGCTCTTCCATGTCTCTTTTCATGTAGTCCAGGAAGGTACGGCTCAGGTCGTTCACACCAACATGAACAATGACAGAGTCATATTTGTACTTGTTCTGAAGTGACCTGAGTGCTTGTGTTATGTGGCGGATTCTGGCTCCTGACAGGCAGCTAACAGTAACCTTCTCCTTGTCCAGCCTAGTGCATGGGGCATCAGTGTGCCTGACTATTGAGTCACCTATTACTAGTGTGTTAGGTATGTTATTTCGCCTTAAGGGTTGTGATTGTGCGGCACATTGATTTTGTGTTTTATGTGTTGTCTGGTTTATGACGGGAGATGCAGGTTTTGTGGGTGTCTAATTTGGAGCTCTCTGATGCTTTTGCAAGTTTTTATTTAGAGCCTCCGAGTATGATTTCGTGTATTTATGTGTATCTTTTGCCAGTGCTGGTTTAGTATGTATATGTGAGGCTGGAGGTGTGGTGCAAGTGCTAACCTTCTCCTCATGACTGTCTGTTCCAGTCTTGGGTGGAGATAAATTAGCCTCCAGTTTGGCTGTATAATTGCATCTCTCACATATGTTAGTGTTTTGTGGTAGGAGGAAAGGGCTGTCTGTGTACATGAGGCAGTTGTAACATTGCCTCAGGATACCCAGATTCACCAGCTGGACTGGAGAATACACCTGAAGTTGCCCTTTGGTCATGCCTGAATAATAGGGTGAGCTGCTTATTCGCTTGGTTGGTGAGGGGTGGATAAAGAGCCTTGCCCTGCTGGGCAGTCAAGTGTTGGGGTATATTAGTGCTTGCTATTAGGTCTGAGCAAGTGCTGGACTGTAGGATGCTTTTTGAGTGCTTAGGTTGAGAGTTAGACTAGTTTCAAGTGAAAAACTGAAGGAGACTTAGTGGAGCCAGGAATAATTTAACCCTAGCTAACTGGTGCTGCCCGGCGCACAAAACCATGCAACACATTTTTTAAACTACTAACTTCTGGGCTGGAACCACTCCTCCAGGGACAGATGGCTGCTCAAAGTTCCCCTTTCTCACAGGTGAACAGAGAAACTTCCCTCTATCCAAGTAAGGTATGGGCAACTCAGAAACTTGTAACACAGCCCTGAATTCAGCACTAGCCTGAAAACTGGACTATACTAGCTTAGAACGGTGGGAAACAAGAAATTTATTTATTTTTTTGAAAAGGTAAAGTAAAAAGTACACTTAAAACAGCTTTAAACGACTACAAGTGATCAGAAAAAGCTATCACACTTTAGTGTGTAGCCTACAACAGTTAAACAATTTATTTAAACAAAAACAATTTTTTAAAAGTGCAGGCAGTCAAATAAGTACAATATGTGAAAAAAAAAAAAATCCTGAAAAAGAAAAATTTAAACTGCTTTGGAACGTTCCACAACACTGAAATATCCTCTTTTTTTTTTGATTTATCAAGTACAAAATAATTTAATCTGTGAATAAAATTAATTTTTCTTCATTACAGTACCAATTGTATCCTTGAATTTGCGAGTCCCTTATATATATATATATATATATATATATATATATATATATTTTTTTTTTTTTTTTTTGCCAATAGTTCTAAAATATAAAGCAAATGAAAAGAGGAACCTTCCCCCATACATTCTTGTCTATGATACTTCATATATCCTCCTAATTGCCCTATTATTCTTTCAGGGAACACAAATGCTGCTGTTGTCCTACTCATAAAATCCCAGCTGGCTCTATTAAATGCTTTGTCTACACTAAGGCCCACCAACAAGAGTGACACTTTATTGCACTCTACTAACCTCTGGATCATCATTGTTCTGTAAATGTTGTCAAATGTTTGCCTTCCCATCACAAAACCACACTGATCCATATCTGTCAATTTTGGCAACACCATTACCATTCTCTTAGCCGCCATAAGCATAAGCACTTTATAATCATGGCTTAAAATTGAAATTGATCTATATGTAGTTTAGTGTGAGGGGTCTTTACCTTCTTTGTGTAATATAACCACCATAGTTTTTTTCCAGGATGATGGTACTTCCTACCTTTTAAAATATTGTTAAACAAAACCTTCCAGATTGTCGTCACTTTCTTTCCTTCCAAATTCCAGACTTCAAGGAGAATATCTTGTGTTCCTGGAGACATCACAGTTTTATCTCATTTCTTCCCATCTTAGCTGTTAATTGTTGACAGTCATTTGCCTCTAACTTTGGCATAATTAAGTGTTCCTTAAATGTTTCCATTTTTGCATTTTCTTGGTTTCTGCATTTCTCTACTTTGTAAAAGTTTTCATAAAATATTCAAAACATCAATAATATGTCTGTGGAATATCTTATTTTTCTTATTATAATGTTCCAAAGTTTGGCAACAGCCCTTTCTACTTTTTGTTGCATAAGTTGCTCTGCTACAACTTTTGGGGCTGTGGTATTGTTAGCAAAACATAGTTGCTTAACAGCAAACTTTCTAAATTATGAGTATTATCCAAATAGTCCATTGTTCTCCCTTTAGCACTTTTAGTAGCTCCTGTTCTTGTTCTTTGAGATTCCCTTTATTCTGCAATGTTTTAACCTTTGTCAATCCCTCTGAATTATTTCTGTTACTTTTTCCCTGTGTTTCTTTCGCTGTTATTGCTACCATGCTTGTAAACATCATTTTCATTTTATTCCACACACTGGCTATCCCTTCTGAAGGAATTTCTATCTTCTGTAATAACTCGTATCATTGCCACTACCCATTCCTGAAATTCCTCTCTCTTTAACAGAAAGGTAAGACAGCACTAGTGTCTCTTCTTTATTTCATTGCCTTGTATCTTTATCTTACCTTTTATTGATGCATAATCTGAAATAGTTCTGTAATATATTTCAAAGCTTTCAATTATATACACGTTTCTGTGCCATATAATTTCTATCCCATCCAACCCAGTTATTGTACCTTGGGGAATAATATGCAAATTATGTTTGGATTTCTACTACTGAATGCAAATTTCCATGCCAAATATTGTCATATATTTCTTCATAACTCTGCAATATTTTGTTATATTTTCCTTTCTAGGTGCCCCTGATACATCCTCAGTATTGCTACTTTGGTTCTGGTCCCCACCCATAAATAGTATTCCTTGCTGAAAAGTAATTATTTCACCCAAAATTCTCTTAACCTCCATAATAGTAGTTTTAGTTGAAATATGAATGTATGCCAGTGTAATCCTCCTCCCGAGCCAATAACCTCTTACTACCATAAATCTACAATTGTTGCCTTTTGCTTCCTCTTCTGTCACTTTTGGAGCCCCTATAGCAATCATTGTTAAGACTCCCCTTTTTACCTTCCCTCTGGTATTTGACTCCAGCCTGAAGTCCTGTCTTTGCCAAATTTGTTCACTTGTTTATTTCAAAATGTGTCCTGCAATATTTTAATTTATGGCACACAATTCTTAATATCCAGTGGACTTTGCTTTTTGTATACACCTGTAAGACCATTTATATTCCATGGCAGTATAGACAGAATAGCCTTTATGATGGAAAACTGTTACTCAACCTGTTATACGTGACAGTTCTTTCGAATCTGTATTTCCAACTTGTAGCTCACATGCACACATTAACATTTGACAGGCCGATGTCTTGTATAGCTGCTTCTTCTCATCTCCATTTGAACCAATGCCATATTTTCAAGACTTTCTGCTTCAGTGAAAGCACTCAAGCTGAACAGCTGCAGAATTCTTCTTTTCTGGTTGATTTTCCCTTTCATTCTCCACATTTCTTTTTTGCTGGCATCCAAGCTGTGTAATTTATTTTATTTATTATTTATTTTATTAAGTTCTATCCAGTTAACTGAATTTTACTACAACTGATAAATTGTACTGCCTCCCACCCCCCACTCTCTGAATTTCAGTTTTCATGCTGGGATAGTTCTGTTCTAACTTTTGATCAGTGTGTAGCTATCTTGCAAGCTCAGTGAGTGTTAGTGATAATAGCTTTGTTTATTCCTCAACTGTGTGTATCATTTGCAGTGACTGTATGCTGGCAGAATATTTTTAGCTAATTAGAACCTTCCTTTCCCATGCAGAATTCTGGTGAATTCTTTAAAGTGTAATGATATTTGTGTGTGTGTTGGGAGCACAGTGATCTGGTAATTAGCATTGCTGCATCACAGTACTTGGTTCTCTGGTTCACTTCCCTTTTGTGGTGCCTTCTATGTACAGTCTATATGTTCTGGCACTATTGCTTGGGTCCCACATCCAAAAGATGTGCCAGTAGGTGAACTAGAAATTTCCTGCATTGCGCATAACCATTTGCGTTTCTCTCTCTCTGTCTCTCCCCACTCCAGCATGTTTTATTTCCACCCAGGACTGTTTTTTTTTTTTTTTTGCATAATGTTGCTAGCCAAGAAAGAAGAAGTTTAGTTATTTATTTATTTATTCAACATTTGTTGACCGGGAAAGTCTGACTAGGAACAAAGCCAATTTTCAGCGGAGGCCCATGGAGAAACTCTGCAGATGCATGTCTTTGTAATGTGGGAGGAAACCAGAGCACCCAGAGGAAACCCACATGGATGCAAGGAGGACATGCAGACTCCATACAGAAGGCAACCCAGACAAGAATCAAACCAGATAACCTCTTGCTGTGAGGCGACAACACAACCGCTGCACCACTGCACTGAAGTTGGTTCTAGAAAGATAATGAAATAAGGTTTCACTATTATACTAAACTCCTCCCTTTCCGTGTGTTGTAAACAAAAAGTTTGCCATTTGTTTTTATGTTCATTTAATCTTTATTAGGAAATAAATGGATCACATATGCAGAAATATTGCTTTATTTTGTTTTTCCGCCTTACTCCTCAACTTTAGGCCTCTATCCTCTTGACTCAGTCGTTCATTTCCCTGCCAAAGCAAGAGCCCCACAATGCATTTATTCCCCACCTAAGTAAGGTGAGCATCACATCAGCCCATATGCTTCTCTTAGGAGATGAGAGTTAGGCAGTCATTCCTGTTAGCTTCCTACCTGTTGTGGCTGGTGGCTTCACAAGTGTGCCACTGGTTTTGGGGAATTCTCTTTTGAGTGTCTCTCCATGTCCAGAGACTATTTACCCTGATATGTGGTGCAACTCATCTGACCCTGTGACTGCTGCCAGCAGTATCTCTACACTGCTGTTGAGGTTACTGGTACAGCATGTCACATCCCCCTGGCTTCTCATTCCCACCCCTTCCCCCTCAGTTTCTTCAGCACTTGAGACACTAATTGAACTTGTGTCATCTTGGTAATAAACATGGCTTTATTGTCTGTGCTTTAGAGTTGTGCTGACCTTTTTCACTTTCAACCATCACTACAGACTGCCTCAGACTCATTATCGAGTGCATTTTTAACACATCTTGAAATGTCTTTTTTGATGGCTGCACTACAATAAGGTGTGCTATTTGCAGGTAATTTGTTTTAAAATGTGATAGTCCTTAACAGTGCACAAGAGTTAAAAAGTACATTTTGTAAACTGTGAACTGGTAGATGGGAAAAAAGAACATCCATTTAAACAACCACAGAGAGAGATTTTATTTGGAAGAAAATGTGATGATCTGATTTATACGTCATCCTTATTAAGAAGTATACTGTTCCCAGCTTAAGGGATTAGGATTGACTCTCCCATTATAGCCAAGTTATTAAGTGTTTGAGACATAGATGTCAAGAAATTTACTTTACATAGATATCAAGAAATTTACTTTGAGAGTGGAACACACAGGAAATGAGTTATGATTGCAGAGACTCAGTCATAATTCTTTGTAGTAAATAGAGGATTGGTTTCCATAATGTACTGCTATTTCCATAAAAAATGTGTAGCAGCATTCTACAACATTAAAAGTCGTAAAATTGATGCCACAGAGACAACATCCATAAGCTGTGCTTCTGTGATGAGCAGACAGCTTTAAAAGCTGTATGATACTTCACTCTGCCACACTTCTTTGTGACAGCATTAGCACCTGTTTTTCTGTAAAATAAGACTAGAGGCTAACAGAGTTGAAACTTGCTTAATAAAACTTTGTTAAGCATCATTCTTATGTCAGAAAGGTGCATAATAAACCTGTCTTTTCCCTCAAATTTGGAGAGCTTCATATACAACAGTCAGTTGTCTTAGTGCATATGCAGAAAAGTCAAAGATACTACCACCAGAACTCTTAAAGTTTCAAAGGTTGCTTTGTTGATATTTGAGTGCTACATTATATCACTGTTGCAAGTACAGGAGTACAAAACAAAGCTTAGTTGTCATTCCTCTCTGAAAAGTATTCACATTTTTCATTATGTAACTGAATTCTCAAATGTTTGTCAGTCCTGAATTAAATTACAAAGCTTTGGAACCTGCTGAAAGGGGTGCCTGTGAAAGTCTTGTTTTTGAGAGAGGGAGAACTCCTTTCTGGATTTATTTATTTTGACATTTGTTGACCAAGTTAGTCCAACTGGGCAGATGCCCTTTTTCAGCAGAGGCCTGAGGAGAAAAGCTCCATTTGATACAAACATATTATAAGATGAACATTAATCCCTTACAGTTACAGCCTATACCTGATCACCATGTAATTACTTACAGATATATAGCAAGAAATAAGATCAGTCTAAACTTTATAAAATATAACAATCACAAACAATTACATCCTAAACTTAAAAACAATACAATTATTTAGTTATATAGCATGAAGTAAGATCAGTATAAAATATAACATCACCTCAGGGCTATTGGAAATGATGTATGGTCTATTTTATGGTAACATGTAGAGAGAAAAAGTGTAAGAGAAAGGTAGCAGATAAGCAAGGTAGATTATGTTGGGTCAGTGCATAATCTCCCTCAACAAAAACTTCACTGCTTGCTTCTTTTTTCAGACTTTTTGAAATATTTGTTAGCTATAATTAGCGAGATCGTTGTGATATTTTCCACTGCAGTGAAGGCATTTTCAAAATGTTTTCTGAAGTTCATTTGATGCTTTATTCAACTGAAAGCAGAACATCAGCATTAGAGAGACAAGTAATTTCTGTGGTAACTTTTCATTATGTTAAATTTTATATGTATGTGTAAAAATACATTTTTATGCCCGTTGTTCAGGTCTGCGAGCTATGTTGCTGTACTCCGACCATTGCATACATTATAAAACAGGCAAACAAGGGTGTGGGGCTAAGAGAAGGATTCAAACAACTGACAGGCCTTTAGGATGCATTATTATAACATATAATACAACAAGCTGTGGAAGAGAGAATCTTGTAATATTTTACTTCAGGACCTGAGCTCAACAAGCAGATGGACAGTGGTTCAACAGCATCTTCCATAGTTCATGAAAGCTTACTGCTGAAAGCCAATTAGATGACATAAGATGAAGAAAATAGATTGACTGAATTAAACAATTTACACAAGAGAAAAAGATAATGTTAGAACTGTACTACTGCATTCTACATTGTGACCAGACCTTATTGGAGATTCTGTCATATGCGCTTGACATAATTTGAATTAACAAGCATCAGGATTCCTTCTATAAAAGATCAGAAGGACTGAAGGGCTGGGGGTAGGCTTGGCCCTGTTTGTCTCCATTGATTATCTTCTGCCTTCAGGCAGTGGCTCTCAGCGGCAGTAGAATGTTATTGATCCAAACCACAAAAATAATCATATGAATTCTTTTCTCATCAAACTGCAGTTATCATGACCTTTTTTCCCATTTGCTGTTCCTTTGAAGACTATATATAACAGAGGCGAAATGTTTCCTAATTTAAAAAATAAATGCCATTTGGTTACAAGACTAATGCAAAATGTCATGGTTAAATCTGCATTCAGCTTTAACAGTAGTGAAGCTTAAAAGTCATTTATTCTGACAGTCTTCAAAAATGGTTATGTATTAACAGCAGACAATAGTGGTTGTATGCTTATGCTGACCTAACATTCAGCCTTCTGTGGATGCATATTTGTGTCATAGAGCCATTGTATAATTACGAGAATTTGAAGGGTTTCTAGAATGGATATTTAGTTTTAGTCCTGGTAGTACAAAGTCATATTCTTTCCAATGAAGCTTTTTTTTCTGTCTTGTACAGTGGTAAAACAAAACAGAGTTTTTCTGTGTGTGAGAGAGATCGTCTTCCATTGTACTAAGCAGCTTGCTTAAATTCAAAGGTTACACTTTTTCTTTTCTTTTTTTTTTGTGCTGATCTTTGCTAAACATCATACACAAGCTCAGAAAGATGTAAATCAAGGGAGTTAGTCCATTTCTCATGTAAAAATGCTGCTTTTTTTTTTTTGCTTCTGTGTGATTGTAATATCATGTCTTAACTTGTCCTCAGTAAGCACTCTGCAGAGTTTTCTGTTTAAGCAAAGTTCTGCTTTTCATAGTCACTTCTTCAAAATAGTTTGCACAGTGCTTTGCAGTTTCTCAAGTAATGAGCATGTAACTGCTGCTTCTACTGATTGCTTGTAGTGAGTGCATAGGGATCATAGGAGGTTACAAGGCTAATGGCCCTAGGGCCCTTACAAGCCTAACCAAGTGCAACCCCTGTTCCCAAGAATATCAAGGTATTAAGCGGAACTAAGTCAACAGCTACTGCCCTGTCCAAGGGGGACACAAGTGAAATTCCTGGGGGTGAATTTCAGTTTCCCATCCAGTCATCCAAATTATGCTTAAATAGAGTCGGTGAAGGGGCTCTGTTTCACCTGAATTGGAAGTTTGTTCTCGAGGAGAGGTAACCTTTATGAGACATTTCTCTCCAGCAATTCCTGTTGATGTTAAATACTAGGTTGAGTTCCATAGAGTGAGTGTGTTTTATACCATTTGATTTACGAATATGCAGCACGTCCATTAGAGTAGGATCTGAGATTGCTTTATATGCAAGGCAGATGTCACCTCTGAGTAGTATGTAAGACACAGAGTGCAATGACAGTGATTTCAATGTATCAGCGTATGACATATGCTGATCACCCTGAATTTTCTTTGTAAGAAACCATTGAGGTCTTTCCAGTTGCTGCAGGTGCCTGGTAAGGTACATACCAAAGGTAGCATTGTACTCTTTTATAAGCCTGATGAGTGAGGAGTACAGGGGAATTATAACCTCTTTTCTTCTGGATGCATTGCCCTTACTTATAGGTGGGCAATGTAGAAAGCCTTTCTTACAATGGTGGAGATGTGGCGGTCAAAGGAAAGGTTGCTGTCAACCTTTGTGCCCAAATCTCTCGCTACTGATTGTGTGCTTAGGGTGTTGTTATTAATGTGGTAATCTGCAGGAACATCGCCATTGCCAAAGGATATGATAATGCATTGAGTTTTGGCACCAGTCATTTGTCTGTGTAAGTCCCTCTTGTAGGATGTTGACATCATTTATGGAATCGACTGCACCCAGTTTGCAATCAGCAAACTTTGTCATTCATAGGCCTTTTGGTTTAGACTGTACATACAAGAAGTAGATTCCAAACAATTGCCAGTGGAAGATATTTGTTTCATCAAGACTACTCAAATGCTGCATTTATATAAGTTCATAGGTGTGTACTAGGCTAATGGCCCTGGAGCCTTTACAAGCCTAGCCCATAGAAGTGCATTGGCATCGTGCTGCCCGATGTTAGTTCCCAGTGCCTCTATCAAGTAGAGGCACTGGAGGGATCCCGGGATTAACTTTCTATTACCCATCCACTCATCAAGATTTCTCTTGAAGAGGGACAGCGAGGTGCTCTGCTTGACATGTATGGGAAGTCTATTCCAGAGCATGGGCAATCTCTGGGTGAGGAACCTGTCCCTCCAGCATGTTCTGTTGATTCTGGTAATGAGGTTGAGGTCTCTGGAGCATGTGGTGCAGAGGGATTGGGATTTCTTTTGATGTAGCATTTCTAACACAGCTGGGTCAGACATGACTTTGTAAGTCAAGCAGAGATCGCCTCTAAGTAGGCGATATGAGACAAAGAATAGCTGGAGTCTTTTGAGTCTGTCTGTGTATGACATGTGTTTAATGCCTAGGATCCTCTTCATATGGTATTTCTATGGCCTCTCCAGCTGATGCAGGTGTCTAGTAAGGTACACTCGATGATTGGTCTAATGAAGGAAGAGTAGAGTGAGACAATGACCTCTTTCTTCCTGTATGCAGAACCCTTGGTAATGAGATGTGCCACATAGAAGGACTTTTTGACCACAGTGGCAATGTGGTGGTCGAAGGAGAGGTTGCTATCAACCTCCGTCCCCAGATCTCTTATAATGCCTTCAGTGTTCACTGGGCTCCCATCAGTGTGGTAATTAGTGGGAACTGATCTTATAACAAACTGGATGCCGATGCATTTTTTGGCGTGAAGCTTAAGGCCATGGTTTCTACACCAGTCATTGGTCTCAGTGAGGCCTTTCCGTAGGATTTCTGTATCACTTGGGGAGTTAATAATGGCTCCCAGCTTGCAGTCATCTGTGAACTTGGTTAGCCAGAGTCCCTTTGTGTTGGCCTGGACTTCTGAGAAGTAGATGCTGAACAGGAAAGGACCTAGGACTGATCCCTGTGGGACTCCACTCATGACTGGTCGGCGGTCTGACTTGGAGTTCACTACTTTCACACTGTGTGTTCTATCTGTGAGCCAGCTTGCAACCCACCTAGTGATATAGGGGTTGATGCCTAGTTTGGTGAGTTTATCAATAATTCCCGAGGAGGAATGGTATCAAAGACCTTGGCCAGATTGAAGTAGGCTGTATGCACTGCCTTACCTTCATCCACAGCCCTGGTGACTGACTCAAAGAAGTCAACCAGGTTGAGCAGGCATGATCTCCCTTTCACAAAGCCAAACTGTGTGGGGTCCAGAGTTTGGAGACTTCCTATAGCTTTTTTAATCGGGTCCATGATGATGCGCTCCATAGCTTTACATATCAGACTCAGGCTAATTAGGGGATAATTCCTAGGGTCTGTAGTCACTCCCCCTGTATGGAGAGGGATGACTATAGCAGTGCGCCATTCGGTAGGGACAAAACCTGAAGTGAGGCTGTGACTGAACAGGGCATACAGATGTGGTGCCAATTCACTTTGTTGTCCTTGTAGAACACAGCCAAGAATATTATCAGGTCCCATGGAAGCTGTATTCTTGGCCTTGGACAGTGCAGCTTTAACCTGTGCTGCACTAATGCTGGGTGCCTGGCATTCTTCCAGTATTGTGATTGGTCCTTTAGGGGGACAGAGGGATAAAGCTGGCACTGAATCTGTCGGCCAGTATGTTGGCAATGTCTGTTGGCACAGTATAGGAGGTACCATTGTGCAGTAACTCAGAGCAAATCTGGGTATTGCTGTGGAGGTTCTTGATATAACTATAGAAGGCTTTGTGATTGTTTTAGTGTCTGCCGCAATTCTGCCTTCATAGCTGGCATTAGAGGATTTGATGAGGGATCTCAACTTTTTGTTGAGGTTAATAAGGAAGTATTTCCAGTCTTGGGACTTCACCTTTTTCTGCAACAGTTTCTTCCTTCTCTTGTAGAGTTTATTAATAGGAGGGGACCACCAGATTGGGTTCCTTTTTTTGGAGGAGACCGTCTTGGTTCTGTTGGGTATGGCTAATTCCATGCATTTATTTACATGTTCGTGCAGTGCACTGTTGTATGATTTGGCAGTCATGCAGCTATTTTCTATTGGCATGGGTGCCATGAAGTTAGCCACCTCTGTTTTTTAGGAGTCCAAAGTCAGCTTTGGAGAAGTTTTTCAAGGTGGTTACCCTTGCGGGGTGTGTGGGTGAGATGTGGATTTCCATGGTGACTAGTTTATGGTTGGATCTGACCAGGGAGGGACTGAATGTTGGTGTAAAGCAACGGTCACCCATGTTAGTAATAACCAGGTCAAGGATGTTGCTTCCTCTAGTGGGGGTCAGAATGAGCTGGTCCAGGGCATTAGAGTTGATGAATTCCAGGAAGTGTTGGGTCAGTGTATTGGTGCTTGAGTAGTTTTCCCAGTTGATGGAAGGGTAGTTGAAGTCTCCTAGTATGAGAGTGGTGGGTTGGACCTTGATAGATTCCAGGGTGCTTAGGAACATGGAGTGAGAGTCTAGGGACATGGTTGGGGACCTATAGCACGTTATGACCTGGATCGCCGTCTTACCCAATTTTAGTTGTACCTGAAGTATCTCAGATGCATTATGCTAGGCTACTAGTCTGGAGGTGTGCATATCCTTTATGAATATGGAGGCACCACCGCCTTTGGAGCTTCGGTCCATGTTTCGGGGCTGAAAGATGTGGAATGAGTTATAGCCTGATACCACAGGGGTGCTTTCTACCACTTTAAACCAGGTCTCCGTTACAGCACAAATGTTGGAAGTTCTCCATTTTGAGGAATGCTTCGAGAGAGTGCATCTTCAGATTTAGACTTCTAGCGTTGAGCAGCATGACCCTCAGATTGCATTTATTTATATCTGTTACGGAGATAATTTTGTCTTTGGAACACCGCCTAAAAAAGGCACTGTAGGGGTGGCAAGAGCCAACACAGAAAGGCTTAGGGAACTCAGAAGCTTACAGACGGTCCTAGATACAGCAGATCTGTATCAGGACTAGACTAGTTACAGGAAAGCAGGAAATAAGCGCAAACGTGGGCTTTTAAACCAGAAAGTTGAAAGGGATGGAAAAACTACCCAAACGGCCAATAAACTACAGTTTCTGGGCCAGGAACCACTCCTCTTGTGGTAGGTAGGCTACCTAGTGCTTACCACTCCCACTGATAAGCTAGAAGACTTCCCTCCAACACAGAAAGGCTTGATGGGCTCAGAAGCTTACAAACAATCCTGGATACAGCAGATCTGTATCTGGACTAAACTAGTTACAGGAAAGGTGGGAAACAAGCTTGGAACTTTCTTTTTTTTTTATTTTACAGAAAGCAGCTAAAACAGCAGTAAAAACAATTCAAATGTAGTGCAAGTTAGCACACTTGAGTGTGTAACAGTATTAAAGCAAATACAGTTTAAATAAATGCAATTAAATTAAACAGTGACTAAAATCAAGTGTAGAAAGCAGTAAATTAGGAAAAAATCAAAATGGAGGCACTTCAGAAAACAATGCCAGCAAATATATAAATAATTCAGTAAAGCAAAAATGAAGACAGCGCAGAACTCTGAACAGTTAAAAAGTGCCCAAAAATATACTTATCAGCTCTGTATTTCTAGATTGTTTGAGAAGCACACACAGTCAGAACACAAGGAGATTCTAGCAATGGTTTATTCTAGCAAAGTTTTTTTTTTTTTTTTTTTTTTTTATAAAGTGGAAAGGGAGAAAGGAGGAACAGAAGATAATTCAGGGTTAAGAAACTAAGTGGGTTGGCCTTCTTAAATGTTCTCTCTGTATTAGGTAGAATGAGCTAATGACACTAGACTGGGAGGAGTGTCCCAGATCAAATTTACAGTAGGGGCAGGCAACTGCAAAGCCACAAAGTATAAGAACAAGACACCAACAGGAAGGAAAGGTGGGAAACTATACTACATCTACTGCCTACACTATTTTAGGCAGAAAACACTACAGAAATGTTTATCACAGCAGAAAAACAGCAGTGAGCCACTAAATGAAAGTTTTAAACAGATGAAGGAGCAAGGAGACTCTAGAGAATGCTTTAAACTTCAAACAAATCAGTTATATGATTCCCTCTTTGGCAGGAAATCAGAACAAATAGATGATTAACAAATGGTGACAATTTCCATTTAATAGCTTTCATACAATGAAACTAGCTAAAAAAGCTTTACAAACAGTGTAACAGTGAAAACCTTATTTATCAGGCCCTGTAAGGCAGACAGTTTTACTGCAACCGTGCAGATTGGTTTATAGCAATAAAATACAGTAAAAACTATGCAGCAGACAATAAAAAGTGCTGTAAATGGCTAGAATAATCAATAACTAGTAAAAATAAACAAAAACAAGGATACCTACTGTTGTATATCGCAGATCAGAGTTGTGGTCAATGCCCCTCCTCTGCTCAGCTCAGTGTGTATAGATAGAAATCCTCTCAAAGTTAGGGTTTCAATACCAGAAGATACAACCTGGAACAACTTTAAAAAAAGCTCAAAAGAACCAATGAGTGCTTACTCCAAGCCCTAGACCAGCCAACCTCTACCAGCCAATCAACACAATATGTATCTCTCTTCCCCACCCATTTTCCATCAGTCCTAGGCACTTATAAACTGCCATTGCGAGTCTACTTACATCTATCAATATATTCTAGAGCCCCACTTTCACCATAATAAAGTACTGTTTTTTTTATATACCAGTCTTGGATCTTCCCTTTTAAGTTGTTGCCTATGCCCTTGTTTACCTATCCCATTTCAAATTCAGTTCTACAAATTTAACTGCTTATCTTTCAGTGTTCCCATCTATTATTATATTATATCTATTATTATCCCTTGCTTATATTTCTCCTTCATAGTGTATTGTCCCAGTGCTGCGAACCTTTTCTTATTGTACATGCCCCTCCCCCATTTCCATACCACAGAAGTAACACTAGTATGGCCTTCAGAACTGACTGTAGTATTTGGGTGTCAGTTATCACCACATTGCTTAAAGGACCACTGCAGGAAAAAAGAAAAAATATATATATTTTTATCTTTTCTTGACGTTCTGCACATTGCAAAAATCTATGCACCAGACAGATAATATTCACTGCAGATTTTATTGTGTTTTAACTCTGAATACCCTCCTGGGGGCAAACATCCTGATGAGAGATTGTTTTCTTCTGAAGCTAAATCTTCCCCATAATGCACTGTGAGGCACAGTTGATGGGAATGCAGTGGTCATGGCTGGGCTGCCACATCACAGTTCCATTCACTTAGAATGGAAGGACAGAGAAATAGTACTAATTTTGAGAAGCTTCAGTAAAAGTAACAGTTACTGTTGAGGAGTGCCTCTTAAAAATATGCTGTATACTTCATACTGATGTGTTACACATTCAGTGAAAAAAGTGTTCAGTACTATCAGCTCATTGCTGAGGTAACAGACTTTTTTCAGGCATTTAACTTTTGTGTGCTTCACTTCATTCTCAGGTTAGTCCTCTCGTATTCCCTCCCTCAGGCAGCAAGAGTATCACATTTCCTGCCTTGCAAGGTTCAGCTAGTCACCTTTGCATGACAATGCATATCAATCCGATGTCTGCCTGGTCTACTAGTAATAGTGATGTTCTTCGTGTTTCACTGTTGCAGTCATTACATTTGGGTAATCCTGCTGGCAGGTTGCCCTCAGCCGGCCTGAATTCCAAAGTCTTGGGTCCTGCATCGGCTGCTGTCTCCCCTTCCCTGACGTCAGGTCATCAGGGGTATAAAAGAAGCAGCCAACGCCATTTTCTTCAGTCTTTCTTGCCGCGCGGTGCCCAAAGCAGAAGCAGTTCGCAAGTGCCGGTCGGCCGACTACTGAGATTTTCATGTTTGAGTTTCAGATCCGAAGTCTTCAATAAAGTTAAGTACCCCATTGGGGAAACTTTTTTTCTTGCTCCAGACCGATGTCAGAAAAAGTTAATAATTGTATTTCTTGTGGAAAGCAAATACCTCATAAGGATTTTCATTTTTACTGTATTCCTTGCCTAGGCCCTGATCACAACGTTACTGGTTGTCGGTTTTGTGCTAGATTTAACCAATGCACTATTAAGCGTCGGTATGATTTTGCTTTAAACTTTTTTGGACGCCGGTTTAATTATCCTGAAATGTCGTCGGATAGCCATTTACAAAAAACGCAAAGAAAAAGAAAAAAAACGAGGCCCAAAACTGACGATGAAGCTTCTCCTAAGCAGGTCGCTGGTTTGCCGGTTCTCAGTGAGGCACTTTTGCAGCCCCTGATGCCCGCTACTTTAGAGTCACAGGCCGCTACCGACTCCCACGTGGAGTCGGCCATGCCACTGGATACTCAAGGTATTGGAGCCTCGGACGCTAATCCCTCAGATGGGTCTGGAGCCGCTGAGCAGGTACCGGCTTCTGAGGGTGCATTCAGACCTAAACATCTTTACATTAAAATGACTTCAGCATCAAAGGCAAAGACTAAAGTACCTTCTAAAGCAAGGAAACAAACTCAAGAGCCACATGGACAGGCCTCTATGCCCAAAAAACAGATACTCAAAATGGCCGAAGACTTGATTACCTTGATCAGGGGTTCCCATCCCCCTCCTGATAAGAGGCCTAGGCAAGACACTGACTATGAATCTTCAGATCAGGTTTCAGAATCTAAAAAAAGGCTCAGGGATTTTCTTTTACTACCTCAGCACAGGCCTCTAGCTATTCCATCTGTGTTAGACATTGTAGATGATGTGTTTTCGGAGTCTAGTCTGACCCCTGACTCCTTACCCCCAGCTCCTGTTAAGCCTGACAGATATTACAGGGTTCCTGACTCTCACAAATTTCTTTTTAAAAACCCTGCTGCTGACTCAGAAACTATTTCACAGGGTCCAAAGGGAGTTAAGGCTTCCACTGCAAAAAACCCAACCCCCTCTGACAGAGATTCAAGGGAACTGGATAGATGGGGAAAAAAGTTTTACACATCTGCAACTTTGGCTATAAGGGCCTTAAACTGTCAATTTCATATGCTTAAGTATCAGCAACATGTCATAGGATTGCTTAAACAGAAAATGTTGTTAAATTCTGAATATGCAGAAAACAAGGAAATGCGGGATTTGTTGTACGCAGCAGAACAAATTGAAAAACATACTTTGCAATGTGGTTTTGATTCTTTGGAGGCCTCCTGCAGGGCCGCAGTTACGGGTTCTGTAATTAGGAGGCATGCTTGGTTAAAGGAACAAAATCTGCCTGATCATGTTAAAGTTAAATTACTAGATGCACCTACCTTTACAGCATGATACTTTGATTGGTGTTACGGCAGAAGAGGTGTTAAAGAAAATGGAGGACAAAGCTAAATCTATGCAAACTGTCAAAGAATTTTTACAAGTACAGCCACCTAGGTTTAGTAGACACTGGCCTAAAAAAATTGGTCCTTTCCTGTGTCAGACAGACCTCAAAGGGGCAGATCCAGATGCTCTAGGGGCAGATCCCAGGCGCAAGGTTCTTATAGGCACAAGCAATGGGGTGTTTCTACCTCCAAAGCTGGAGAAGATAGATCGCAAACATACAGAAAGCAGTCCTAATGACTTCCCCCTGCCTGCACCAAGCACTTATCTTCTGGCAGCACCCTTAGGGGGAAAATTGGCACTTTTTGCTCAAAATTGGCACATCATAACCCAGGACAAGTGGGCTCTAAATATAGTGTCACAGGGATACAAGTTCCATTTCCATACTATGCCAAAGGCAAACGGCTGGCCAGATCTGCCAAAAAATCAATGGGCAGAGGGACAAAAACAAGTCTCATCCCTCATGGACATGGGGGCCATTCAACAAGTACCAGAGCAAGAGCAGGGACAAGGATTTTACTCAAGACTGTTCTTGGTACTCAGAAAGGACAAGGCCTGGAGGCCGACACTGGACCTATCTATTCTGAACACTTTCCTGGATATTCCAAAATTCAAAATGTTGACTTTGCAGCAGCTTCTGCCCATGTTGGGCAAGAATGCTTGGCTTGTGACTTTAGACCTAAAAGAGGCATACCTGCATGTTCCAATCAGACAATCATGCAGATGATACCTAAGATTCAAGGCTGGTTCAATGCATTACCAATTCTTTGCACTGCCCTTTGGCTTATCTACTGCGCCCAGGGTCTTTACAACATGCCTGGCACCAGTAATTGCATTCTGCAGACAAAGAGGAATACAAATATATCCTTACTTCGAAGACTGTCTCATTCAAGCAGAGAACACAGACATTCTTCTTCAACATCTGGTGTTTGTGAAAAGACTTCTAACATGCCTAGGGTACACAGTCAACAAAAAGAAATCAAAACTAGTACCCTCACAAGAGATAACATTCCTGGCTGCAAGCTTGAATACAGCTGCTCAGATGGCTTATCTCACGCCAGACAAACAAAGACAACTAACTACCTATTTCAAAATGTTGGCAACAAAGGCCCAGTTATCTGCAAGAAAAATTCTGCAGGCTTTGGGCTTCATGGCATCCTGCATCCTACTAATTCCATATGCAAGACTGCATATGAGGAAACGTCAATGGTACCTAAAAAGTGTTTGGACTCAACATTGCCACAGCCTGGAAACAGTCATTACTCTCATTCCCTGCCTGCAGCAGGAGCTTCGATGGTGGGCAAAGGCTTGTCACCAGAACAAGGGACAGCCCATTCACATTACCTCCAGCCAGGCAGACACTAACAACGGATGCATCAGATTATGTCTGGGGAGCCCACATGGCATTCAGGGCACATGGTCCTCAAACTAAATGCATCTACATATCAATCAAAAAGAGATGTTAGCTGTTCAAAATGCCCTGACAGCCTTCAAGGACCTACTTCATCCGGGACAACTACTGATAAAGACAGACAACACCACGGTCATGTGGTATATAAACAAGCAGGGGGGGCACACATTCTTACCCCCTTTGCAGACTAGCCATGACCTTGTTGGACACAGCATTGACTTACCAAGTACAACTGAGGCACAATTCCTGCCAGGAAAGGAAAATACTCTGGCAGATGAACTAAGCAGAAACCTCATGGATCCCCATGAGTGGAAGCTGGATCCACAAGTCTTCAGCATGATAACAAGGAAATGGGGATGCCCGGACATAGATCTATTTGCCTCCCCTCTCAATTACCAACTAAAAAGATTCTGCACAAGGACTTATCATAGACAAGCATGGAAAGTGGACGCCCTGTCTTTCAGCTGGAAAAACCTATCAGTATATGCCTTTCCTCCACTGCCTCTCCTCCCCAAGGTGCTGCTAAAGGTCAGACAGGAGAAGCCAAAGATGATACGGATTGCCCCAGACTGGCCATGCCAGTACTGGTATCCAATTCTAAGGAACTTATCTCTATACCCGGCTTGGACCTTACCTCAAATACCTCGACTACTGTCCCAGCAGAACAATCAGATCAGGCATAGTCAACTCAGGACATTAAACTTGGCATCGTGGCGGATAATGTAGTCATACAAAAAACACCTCTCAGTAAAGCTGGATGTCATTCTGGAAGCCAGAAGGCCTAGTACTAGAAAGTCTTATGCTGGAAAATGGAAGAGATTTGTGCCTGCAACCAGGCACAAGGAACTGATACAGCGGTACCAAATATTCCTCAGATTTTGCAATACTTAACTGAGATTCTGGACAAAGGCCTATCTTTTTCATCAATTAAAATACATGCCTCTACCATTTTGGCTCATTACAATACAGAGCCACCACTTTTTTCTCACCCTTTATTAAGGCAGTACCTCAGAGGAGCCAAAAATGTAAGGCCCCCAAGAAGACTACCAATACCTGCATGGGACCTCAACTATGTCTTGGAAAAGCTCACCCTGCCTCCTTTTGAGCCATCTGCTACAGCTGATATGAAGCTTTTATCTTGGAAAACAGCTCTGCTCTTAGCAATTACTTCTGCAAGATGAGTTTCAGAGCTATAGGCGCTCATGGCTGTGGAACCTTTCATCATTTTATCCAGACATTGTCTCCCTGAGGACAAACCCAACATTTATGCCTAAAGTAGTGTCCAGTGTGGCTCTTAACCAAGCCATCCATCTGCCGACCTTTTACCCAAATCCACAGAACAAGGGGGAGAGAATTCTGCATTCTTTGGACGTACACAGACACCTTAGATTCTACTTGGACAGAACCAAAGCTACTAGTGGTGTATGCTGCAGGATCACAAGGAAAGCCTATCTCAAAGCAGACTATTTCTAAGTGGTTAGGCCAATGCATTCGTTTCTGCTACATACACCATGACAAGCCACTGCCTAAGAGCATTAGGCCTCATTCCATCAGAGCTGCAGCCACCTCAGCAGCCTTTCTCAGGGGAATACCAACCAGAGACATTTTAGAGGCGGCTACTTGGAGTTCACTGCACACCTTTACAAAGCATTATCATCTGCCACTCTACTCTAAATCCAGGGCAGGCTTTGCCACTGCAGTTCTGCAGGTCCTCATAGCTGCTCCTACTGCTGTCTAGTTCCAGCCTCCCAACCATAGCTTTGGGACTCTACCCAAATGTAATGACTGCAACAGTAAAACATGAAGAACATAGTACAGTTGTGTACACTTACCATAAATGTAGATGTTCGAGTGTATTCACTGTTGCAGTCCAGGTTACCCACCCGCCTTCCCCCTTTTTTCTTTTGGATCTTGTCTTCCTTCTCTGATTTATACTACCTATGTGGTGTATTTGCTTATAGATTAAGGTAAAATTTATATTGATGTATATATATATATATATATATATATATATAAAGTATGGCTACCCTTTTTGGGGGCACCTGACATCTGGGGCAAGAAAAACTGAAGAAAATGGCGTCGGTTGCTTCTTTTATACCCCTGACGACCTGACGTCAGGGAAGGGGTGACAGCAGCCGACGCAGGACCCAAAACTTTGGAATTCAGGCCGGCTGAGGGCAACCTGCCAGCAGGATTACCCAAATGTAATGACTGCAACAGTGAATACACTCAAACATCTACATTTATGGTAAGTGTACACAACTGTACTTTCCCTCATATTTCTTCTTATCCTGTCAGCTGAATAGCACATTTACAGTAAATTAATGTTTCAGAATGCATTTATCAGTCCTTAATGTAAAGGTGTCCAAGCATAGCTCTCAACCAGTGAGGGACAAATCCAGAAATAATCAGCGACAGTCAGGGATACTTGAACCACTTCCAGAATAAGAGAATGTAAATTACTTGACATTTTCCTGAATTAAAGCAAGTCTGTAGCTTTAGTTATAATCATTATTTAAGTGCAATTCACTACCTTTTCTCCAGCAGTCACAAGTATTAAGAGAAATTAAGGACAGAACTAAAATTTGAGTCAAAATCAGGGACAGTTGAAAAGTGCCTGTCCTTGAAACTGTGTCCTGTAACATACAGAGATTAAAATTAATATTGGCTACTTACAAATGTTTGAAAGCTTATGCATCAACCAAAGAATGACCTCAGTGGAGACACAGATCTTCACATAACAATGTAGCCCTCAGCGTACCGCTCAACGTCCAGTTTTTGCATCATATTTTTGGTCTGTCCTTCGTAAAATTGGAGGTTTTCTGGCAAATAAGTAGGATTGAAGTTGCTAAATGATGATTTACGTTTAAGTTTCTGACTTCATTACCTTTGGAAAATGCATGCTAATATATAGGTTCATAGTTGTTTACTAGGTTTATGACCGCAAAGGCCTTTTTAAGCCTAGCCATGCATCCCAAATCTCTGACAAGTTACAATTCAAATTCTGTTACTCTAGCAGCTTTCTATGTTTTTAAGACTAATATTTAAAATATGTCCCTATTTTTGGGCTTTTGTCCTCCCATTATTTTAGGTTTTGACCAGATTTCTTGCGCTAAGAGGTTGATAGATATGGTCCTCAGTTTTGTTACCTCTCAGGCAGGCAATGAAGTCGCCTTTTACTTTTCATTACTATTGCTTTAGTATCTACATGTTCACAAATGTTTCAGCTGTTATGTTTGTTTTGATACTCAATATATTTCTCCCTTTGTGCAGTGCAGTGCCTACTATCACTGTCCCGAACAGTCATTTTTAGAAACTTGACTAAGTAGAATTTTCTGCATAGCCTGTTATAATTGTACTACTTATTTGTTCTCTAGCAGTAACGCACTTAATCCACAGTGCTCGTTATCACCCACTCAGAGCTGTTTCCCTTTGGTTACTTCCACTAACTCAGGCAGCTACTTTGCATATGTCCATTACAAGCAATACATCAGACAGATGTACACACACTTGTTGACCAGCTCATTTCTTATAGGTTCATAGGTAGGTACTAGGCTATCAGCCCTAGGGCCTGTACAAGCCCAGCCAAAAAGGTACCCTGGCTTTTGCACCCAAGAAAAGTATTTTCCTGTGCCACTGTCGAGCAGAGCCACAGTGATCCCTGGGGTGAATTTCCTATTTCCCATGCAATCATCAAGATTTTTCTTGAAGAGTGCTAATGAGGAGCTTTGTTTGATAAAGATAGGTAGTTTATTCCAGTGTATGGGAAGTCTCTGGGACAGGAATCTATCCCTCCGGCATGTTCTGTTTATTGTGGTCACAAGGTTTAGGTCCCTAGAGCGTGTAGCTCGGAGGGATTGGGATTTCTTTAAGTGGAGCATGTCCAACAGCTCTGAGTTTGACATAGCTTTGTATGTTAGGCAGAGCTGACCTCTGAGTAGGCGATATGCGACGGAGTAAAGCTGGAGTTTTTTGAGACGGTCTGCGTAGGGCATCTGTTTGAGGCTGGTAATCCTCTTTGTGAGGTATTTCTGCGGCCTTTCCAGTTGTTGTAGATGTCTTGCGAGGTACATACCAACAGGGGTGTTGTACTCTATAATGGGTCTAATGAGTGACGAGTAGAGGGGAACATTTACTTCTTTTTTTCTGGATGAGAAACCTTTTGTGATGAGGTGTGCCACATAGAAGGATTTCCTGACTACTGTGGCAATGTGATTATCAAAGGAGAGACTACTGTCCACCTGTGTCCCAAGGTCTTTTATCACACTTTCGGTGTTAAGTATACTGCTACCTATGTTGTAATTCATGGGTACAGAGTTTTTACCAAAGGGGTTGACAATGCACTTTTTGGCATTGAGCTTGAATCCATGTCTTTGACACCAGGCGCCTGTCTCAGTGAGGCACTTTTGTAGGGTGTCCACATCACTAGGAGTTTTGATTATGGCTCCAAGTTTGCAGTCATCTGCGAACTTCGTTAGCCAAAGACCTTCTGTGTTAGCCTGTACTTCAGAGAAGTAGATACCAAACAGGAGAGGATCCAGGACTGAACCTTGTGGTACTCCACTTGTCACTGGTCTGAAGTCGGATTTGGAGAGTGCTACTTTCACAGTGTGGGTTCTGTCAGTGAGCCAGTTGGCAACCCATCTTGTGGCATAGGGATTTATATCTAGTTTAGAGAGTTTATCTATAATTCCAGAGTGGGGGATGGTGTCGAAAGCCTTGGCAAGATCTAGATAGGCTGTGTGAACCACCTTACCCTCGTCTACGGCTTTTGTGACTGCTTAAAAGAAATCTATCAGGTTTAGGAGACATGATCTGCCTTTTACAAACCCAAACTGGGTGGGGTCCAGAGTGTGGAGATTACCAATGTCTTTGTTTATAAGTTCCATGATGATACGTTGCATGACCTTGCAGACCAGGATCGTCAGGCTAATGGGGCGGTAGTTCCCGGGGTCTGTGGTGGCTCCCCCCTTGTGGAGTGGGATAACCGTTGTTGTGCACCATTCAGCAGGCACAAAGCCTGAGGTGAGGCTGTAATTGAATATAGTACTTAGGTGGGGTGCCAGTTCATTCTGTAGTTCATGTACAATGCAGCCTGGGATGTTGTCTGGTCCCATGGATGCTGTGTTCTTGGCTTTGGAGAGTGTGTTTTTTACCTGTGCAGCCGTGATTACAGGAACTTTGCATTCTTCCTGTATAGAGATGGGCCCTTTAGGGGTTGAGAGGGGAGTAAAGTTAGCACTGAACCTATCTGCCAGGATGTTGGCAATATCAGTTGGGTCTGTATATTTAGTGCCATTGTGCTGTAACTCAGAGCAAATCTGAGTGTTGCCATTGAGATCCTTGCCATAGCTATAGAATGCTTTGTGGTTGTCTTTAGAATCAGTGGTGATTTTGTTTTTGTAGCTAGCTTTGGAGGATTTTATCAGGGATCGCAGCTTCCTACTGAGGCTGACCATGGAGCTCCTCCACTCATGGGATTTTACTCTCTTTTGGAACAGTTTCTTCCTTCTGTTGTACAGTTTGTTTATGGCAGGGGACCACCAGATTGGCTTCCTTTTTTTGGAGGATAGCGTCTTGGTTCTGTTTGGGATAGCACGATCCATGCACTCGTGTAAGTGCTTATAAAGTGCAATTGTGTAGGATTCAGTAGTCGTAACTGTATTGTCCATCTGCATTGGTGTCATGAAGTTCACCACTTCTGTCTTAAGAAGCATGAAATTGGCTTTGGAGAAATTGTTTACCGTGGCTTCCTTAATGGGGGGTGGGGGCAGGATATGGATATCTAGGGTGATTAGCTTATGGTCGGATCGGACCAATGAGGCATTGACTTCAGGTGTGGAACACCGGTCACTCATGTTGGTAATGACTAGATCTAGGATATTGTTGCCCCTGGTGGGGGTGTGGATAGGTTGATCCAGGGCATTGGAGTTTATGAATTCCAGAAAGTGTTGAGCGAAGGAGTTGGTACATGAGTAGTTTTCCCAGATAATGGTGGGGTAGTTGAAATCGCCCATTATTAGGGTGTTTGGTTGAACCTTAATATTTTCCAGTACATCAAGAAAAGAGGAGTGGGAATCCTGGGGACATGGTGGGGGATCTGTAGCAAGCTACAATTTGGATTGCAGTTTTGCCCAGAGTTAGTTGCACTTGGATAACCTCGGATGCATTATGCTGAGCAACTAGCCTGGAGGTGTGGATATCCTTAATGAATATGGATACACCTCCACCTTTGGTGTTCCGGTCTAGGTTACTTGGCCGAAAAGTGTGGTATGAGTTATAGCCTGGTAGTGCAGCGGTGCTCTCTGGAGCCTTGAACCAGGTCTCAGTCACTGCACAGATATCAGTGTTCTCCATTTTAGAAGTGCCTCGAGTGAGTGCATTTTGATATTTAGACTTCTAACACTGAGTAGCATCACCCTCAGTTTTTGCTTACCTGTTTCTGTTACGGTGGTGAATTTGTCATTTGAACCTTGCCTAAAAAAGGCACTATAGGGGTGGCAAGAACCTTAGCCAGTATCCGGAATCACAGTGGTGACGGGTGCAGGCCATCTCTGGCAAAGCATCATGGTCTGTCGACCATGTCATCCCAGGCAGACAGATACTGGATCCCTTTAAAATGACACCAGAAGCTTAGCCAATTGTTGAAGTCAATCATTTTGTCCTTGTACTGCGGTATCATTCTGAGTTATGGCAGAATGCTACTCAGGGCTAGGGTCATACCTGCCTGGACTACAAGATCGGAGAGCTCTTCCATGTCTCTTTTCATGTAGTCCAGGGAGGTACATCACAAGTTGTTCACACCAACATGGACAATGACAGAGTCATATTTGTACTTGTTGTGGACTGACCTGAGTGCATGGGTTATGTGGCGGATCCTGGCACCCGTCAGGCAGCTGACATTAACCTTCTCTTTGTTTAGCCTGGTGAGTGGGACATCAGTGTGCCTGACTATAGAGTCACCTATGACTAGTGTCTTAGGTACGTTGTTTTGCCTTATTGGCTGTGGTTGAGTGGCACACCAAGTCTGCGGGCTATGTGTCATTTGGGTTGTGTTGGGGGTGGAGGTTGCTTGCATTTCTGCTGTGGAGGTGTCTGTTGCTTGAGCAGATTATTATTGAGAGCCTCCGCGAATGTTTTTGTGTTTCTGTGTGTGGATTTTGTTGGTGTAGATTTAGTGAGACTATGTGATGAGTGTGGTGTGGTGCAAGTGTTTACCTTCTCCTCTTGACTGTCATAGGTTCATAGGTAGGTACTAGGCTATTGGCCCTAGGGCCTATACAAGCCTAGCCAAAAATGTACCCTGGGTTTCGCCACCCAAGAAAATTATTTTCCTGTGCCCCTGTCGAGCAGAGCCGCAGAGGTGATCCTGGGGGTGAATTTCCTATTACCCATCCAATCATCAAGATTTTTCTTGAAGAGTGCTAATGAGGAGCTCGGTTTGACATAGATAGGTAGTCTCTTCCAGAGTATGGGAAGTCTCTGGGACAGGAATCTATCCCTCCAGCATGTTCTGTTTATTGTGGTGACAAGGTTTAGGTCCCTAGAGCGTGTAGCTCGGAGGGATTGGGATTTCTTTAAGTGGAGCATGTCCAACAGCTCTGGGTTTGACATAGCTTTGTATGTTAGGCAGAGATCGCCTCTGAGTAAGCGATATGCGACAGAGTAAAGCTGGAGTTTTTTGAGATGGTCTGCGTAAGGCATCTGTTTGAGGCCAGTAATCCTCTTTGTGAGGTATTTTTGTGGCCTTTCCAGTTGTTGTAGATGCCTTGTGAGGTACATACCAAAAGGGGCGTTGTACTCTATAATGGGTCTAATGAGTGATGAGTAGATGGGAACATTGACCTCTTTTTTTCTGGATGAGAAACCTTTTGTGATGAGGTGTGCCACGTAGAAGGATTTCCTGACCACTTTGGTGATGTGATTATCAAAGGAGAGACAACTGTCCACCTGTGTCCCAAGGTCTCTTATCACACTTTCGGTGTTAAGTAGACTACCGCCTATGTGGTAGTTCATGGGTACAGAATTTTTACCAAAGGGGATGACAATGCACTTTTTGGCATTGAGCTTGAGACCATGTCTTTGACACCAGGCATCTGTCTCAGTGAGGCCCTTTTGTAGGATGTCCACATCATTAGGAGTTTCAATTATGGCTCCTAGTTTGCAGTCATCTGCGAATTTAGTTAGCCAAAGACCTTCTGTGTTAGTCTGTACTTCAGAGAAGTAGTTACCAAACAGGAGAGCACCCAGGACTGAACCCTGTGGTACTCCACTTGTCACTGGTCTGAAGTCTGATTTGGAGTCTGCTACTTTCACAGTGTGGGTTCTTTCAGTAAGCCAGTTGGCAACCCATCTTGTGACATAGGGATTTATACCTAGTTTAGTGAGTTTATCTGTAATTCCAGAGTGGGGGATGGTGTTGAATGCCTTGGCGAGATCTAGATAGGCAGTGTGAACCACCTGACCCTCATCCATGGCATTGGTGACTACTTCAAAGAAGTCTATCGGGTTTAGGAGACATGATCTGCCTTTTACAAACCCAAACTGTGTGAGGTCCAGGGTTTGGAGATATCCAATGTCTTTGTTTATGAGTTCCATGATGATACGTTCCATGGCCTTGCAGACGAGGCTCGTCAGGCTAATGGGGCGGTAGTTCCCGGGGTCTGTTGTGGCCCCCCCCCTTTGTGGAGTGGGATAACTGTTGCGGTGCGCCATTCAGTGGGCAGAAAGCCTGAGCTGAGGCTATGATTGAACATGGTACTTAGGTGGGGTGACAGTTCATTCTGTAGTTCATGTAGAAGGCAGCCTGGGATGTTGTCAGGTCCCATGGATGCTGTGTTCTTGGCTTTGGAGAGTGAAGTTTTTACCTGTGCAGCCATGATTACAGGAACTTTGCATTCTTCCGGTATAGAGATGGGCCCTTTAGGGGGTGAGAGGGGGGTAAAGTTAGCACTGAACCTATCTGCCAGGAAGTTGGCAGTATCAGTTGGTTCTGTATATTTAGTGTTATTGTGCTGTAACTCAGAGCAGATCTAAGTGTTGCCATTGAGATTTTTAACATAGCTATAGAAAGCTGTGTGGTTCTCTTTAGAATCAGTGGCAATTTTGTTTTCATAACTAGCTTTGGAGGATTTTATGAGGGATCTCAGCTTCTTACTGAGGCTGACCATAGAGTTCCTCCAATCGTGGGATTTTACTCTTTTTTGCAACAGTTTCTTTCTTCTGTTGTAGAGTTTGTTTATGGCGGAAGACCACCAGATTGGCTTCCTTTTTTTGGAGGATAGCATCTTGGTTCTGTTAGGGATAGCACGATCCATGCACTCATGTAAGTTCTTATAAAGTGCATTTGTGTAGGATTCAGCAGTCGTACCTCTGTTGTCCATCTGCATGGGTGTCATGATGTTTGCCACTTCTGTCTTAAGAAGTGTGAAGTTGGCTTTGGAGAAATTTTTTACGGTTGTTTTCCTAATGGGGGGTGGGAGCGGGATGTGGATGTCTAGGATGATTAGCTTGTGGTCGGATCTGACCAACGAGGAGCTGACCTCTGGTGTGGAACACTGGTCACCCATGTTGGTGATGACCAGGTCTAGGATATTGCTGCCTCTGGTGAGGGTGTGGATAATTTGATCCAAAGTGTTGAAATTGATGATTTCCAGAAAACGTTGAGCAAAAGAGTTGATACATGAGTAGTTTTCCCAGTTAATGGTAGAGTAGTTGAAATCACCCATTATTAGAGTGTTGGGTTGTACCTTAATATTTTCCAGTGTATCAAGAAAAGAGGAGTGGGAATCCTGGGGCATGGTGACGGATCTGTAGCAAGCTACAATCTGGATTGTGGTTTTGCCCAGAGTTAGTTGAACTTGGATAATCTCGGATGTATTATACTGAGCAACTAGCTTGGAGGTGTGGATATCCTTAATGAACATGGACACACCTCCACCTTTAGTGTTTCGGTCCGGGTTTGGTGACCGAAAGGTGTGGTATGAATTATAGCCTGGTAATGCAGGGGTGCTCTCTGGAGCTTTGAACCAGGTCTCTGTCACTGCACAGATGTCAATGTTCTCCATTTTAAGGAGTGCCTCGAGTGAGTGCATTTTGAGGTTTAGACTTCTAGCATTGAGTAGCATTACCCTCAGATTTTGCTTGCTTGTACCTGTTACGGTGGTGAATTTGTCATTTGAACCTTGCCTAAAAAAGGCACTATAGGGGTGGCAAGAGCCTTTGCCAGTATCCGGAATCCCAAGGGCGACAGGTGCAGGCCATCTCTGGCAAAGCAGCATGGTCTGTCGATCATGTCATCCCAGGCAGACAGATACTGGATTCCCTTAGAATGACACCAGAAGCTTAGCCAATGGTTAAAGTCAATCATTTTGTCCTTTGTACTGTGGTGTCATTCTGGGTGATGGCAGGATGCTACTCAGGGCTAAGGTCATACCGGCCTGGGCTACAAGATCAGAGAGCTCCTCCATGTCTCTTTTCATGTAGTCCAGGGAGGTACGTCTCAGGTTATTCACACCAACCTGGACAATGACAGAGTCATATTTGTACTTGTTGTGGAGTGACCTGAGTGCGTGCATTATGTGGCGGATCCTGGCACCTGACAGGCAGCTGACAGTAACTTTTTCCTTGTTTAGCCTGGTGAGTGGAACATCAGTGTGCCTTGACTATAGAGTCACCTATGACTAGAGTGTTGGGTACGTTATGCCTTATGGGCTGTAGTTGAGTGGCACACACTGAGTATGTGGACTATGTGTCATTTGGGTTGTGTTGGGGGGGGTGGAGGTTGCTTGCATTTCTGCTTTGGAGGTCTCTGTTGTTTGGGCAGATTAGTACAGAGAGCCTCCGCGAATGTAGGTGTGTGTTTTGTGGTTCTGTGTGTGTGTTTTGGTGGTGTAGGTTTTGAGGGACTATGTGATGTGTGGTGCGGTGCAAGTGTTTACCTTCTCCTCTTGACTGTCTAGGCCTGTCTTTGGTAAAGAGAACTTTGCTTCCAGTTTGGCTATATAAGTGCATCTCTCACAGGTCGTAGTATTGGGTGATAGGAGGAGAGGGTTGTCTGTGTACATGAGGCAATTGCTGCATTGTCTCAAGATGCCCAGATTCATCAGGTAGACATGAGAAAACACCGGAAGCTGACCTTTAGACATGCCTGAATAGGTGCTTATTTATTAAGTACTAAAAACTGTTTTCCTCTAGACAAGTGAGGAAAGTTGAGTGCTGTAGTAATTTGTAACTTATTTAGTGCTTACAATGAGTTCTGAACAAGTGCTGAGATCAAAGAAACAGATGAGTGCTAAAACTGAAAAGCTGGCTAGTTGCAAGAGAAATTTTGAAAAACAGACTTTATGGCGCCAGGAATAGTTTAACCCCAGTTAAGTGTGGGGGGGGGGCTTAGGAGCTCACAAACAGTCCTGGACACAGCAAATCCTTATCTGACCTGCCACAAGAAAGGGGGGAAGCAAGCTTACAAATTTTTTTTTCCAGTAAAGTGGAAATGGAGAAAGCTGGAACAGAAGTTAATTCAACGTTAAGAATCTGAGTGGGTTGGCCTTCACAAATGTTCTCTATTAGATTGAGTGAACTAATGACACTAGACTGGGAGGAGTGTCACAGATCAAATATACAGTATGGGCGGGCAACGGCAAAGCCACCAAGTTAAAAACACACAACACTAGGGAGGGTGGGTGGCTGGGAAAAAATTACAGTTCCTAGCTGTAGCCACTAAATGAAAGTTTTAAACAGATCAAGGAGCAGACTAGAGAATGCTTTTAACAGACAAAAATGCACATAAAGGTTCGGATAGAGCAATCACAAACAGAAAATACAACTCTCAGTATGAAAAAGCAGTTTACAGTTAAGTAATGTTAAAACAGTTTAAAACAGTACATAAATGCAGTGAAACAATAAAAAAAGCTTTATAACAGTGCAAAAATATAGTAGATCAACTGTATAGCACAAGTTCATGTCAAGTTCAGTCTTGGTTGGAGAGAACTTTACCTACAGTTTGGCTAGATAAGTGCATCTCTCACAGGTTGTAGTGTTGGGTGGTAGAAGGAGAGAGTTGTCTGCATACATGAGGCAATTTCTACATTGCCCCAAGATGCCCAGATTCATCAGATAGACAGGAGAGAACACTGGGAGCTGACCCTTGGACATGTCTGAATAAAAAACAGTTTTCCTGTAGTTAAGTGAGGAAAGCGAGTACAAGAGCTGTTTTTCTCTAAGCAAGTGAGGAAAGTAAGTACCAAAACTGTTTTCCTCTAGGTAATGAGGAAGGTTGAGTGCTGTAGTAATTTGTAGCTTATTTAGTGCTTACAACAAGTTCTGAGCTGATCACGAATAAGCAAATTCAAGTGCTAAAACTAAGAATCTGTATCTGGACTAAACTAGTTACAGGAAAGGGGGAAACAAGTGCAAATGCGGACTTTTAAATCAGAAAGTTGAGAGAGATGGAAAAACTGCCCAAACAGCCAGTAACTACAATTTCTGGACCAGAACCACTCCTTATGTGGCAGATAGGTTACCTAGTGCTTACCACTCCCACTGATACGCTAGAAGGCTTCCCTCCAACACAGAAAGCTTGGGGGGGCTCAGAAGCTTACATACAGTCCTGGATACAGCAAATCTGAATCTGGACTACACTAGTTACAAGAAAGGTAGGAAACAGTCTTAGATTTTTTTTTTTAATACAGAAAAGTAGCTAAAACAGCAGTAAAAACAATTCAAATGCAGTGCAAGCTAGCACACTTAAGTATGTAGCAATGTTAGACCAAACAGTTTAAAAAATGCAATTAAGTTAAAAATGACTAAAAACAAGTGCAGAAGGAGTCTATTAGGTAGAATGAGGTAAAGAGATGGGACTGGAGATCAAATCTACAGTGGGGGGCAGGCAACTGCAAAAACCTCCAAATTTAAACAAGACAGAAATAGGGAGAGTGGGTAGGGGAAAAACACCTCCTTCAGCAGAGATCTGAAAAAGTATACAGTGAAGCAAAAATAACAGTGCACAACTCTGAAGTCAGCCAGCAGTGATATAAAACTAGTCAACAATTAACAGTACACAACTCTGAAGTGCCAGAAAAATATACTTAGCTCTGTACATCTCCAGATAGCTTGAAGGGCACTCTGTCAGGACACAGGGAGGCTCCAGCAATGATATGCAGGCTGTTACTAGCAGGGTCTAATTTTATGCAAGTAATCCTTGAGATAGTCATATAACACACAGGATGTAAAACCAGTTATACCAACTTAAGACACAGCAGAAATAGGGGGAGGTGGGGAAAAGCACCTTCAGCAGAGATCTGAAAAAATATGCAGTCAGTTTGTAGCCATAAACTCCAGTAGCAGTAAAGTTACACTACTGACCTCACATGCAAACACATGGAAAACTAATAAGTGTCCCTGTAGCTCTGTTCCACAGCACACATACACACACACACACACACACACACACACACACACACACACACACACACACACACACACACCCAAATGCTTAATGTAACATTGAAACATCACACTTATGAGCATACATACAGATGCACATTTTTCAGCATAGATGGCATTTCCACACTCCTTACCACATACACAACCGCAAGAGATATTGTAGAAAGGGAAAAGATATGCCAGCCAGGAAATGAAATAATAATTTTACAGCATGTGCATCTTAAAACATAGTGGGATTATGTAATCTGTGCCATGATAGACATAATACAGACAATTTAACAAAAACAAACATATTTCTCCATTACACCTGTCATCTACCCAAAATACCAGCAGAGGGACACACACACACACACACACACACACACACACAGACACACACACACACACACACTACCCAGTAACCATGGGCCTATGCCCACCTCTGCATAAAATCAGTGCTTCAACAGGTAAGGGTGACCACAGTTATTACTCCAAGCACACTGCAGTGATAATCAGAAGCTCCACACCAGGGCAGGTTTCAGTCCGTTTCTGCAAGTGTCAGTCCAGTTCTGCCCCATCAGTGTCTGTTACACCATCCAAGCTAAATACATATACACACTCCCCACATACACCAGTGAACCATGGAAATTTGCCCCCCTCTCCACAAAACAGTAATGCAACAGCAATAGGAGAACCAAAGCTTCTTAGGATTTCCACTCAGTGCAGCCAACAGTTGTTGGATCAAGCCCACTGCACTGACAGGGGGTTGGAAGTTGACATAATGGTGATGTTGTTTATCTTACAGACACAGAGTACAGGGTATAATTCTCACATTTGAGGGAAATTGGCTAGGCTCAATGTAGTCCTCAAAGGCAGCTAAGCCTAGTACTTACCTATGAACCTGTGAAAATCTATGCTCCTTAACAAAGTCGGTTTGGTTCCAGCTGTTCTCCATCATTCTGTTTTACATCACTCTTGCTTAAAAATACACACACACACACACACACACACACACACACACTCTCTGTCAATGTACTGGTGAACCATGGTGATCTGCCCACCTGTCCAAGAAATAATGAAGCAACAGTTATGGGAGACCACAGCTGTTAATGAGCTCAACTCAGGAAACCAACAATTGTTGCAGCAAGTCCACTGCACTGACACCAGAAGCTTCCTCAGAAGGACATATGTTAGTCTAGGTTAGCTTCATTATTCTCCATTACACCTTCCACACTAAAAACAGAAACACACACACACACACACACAACGTACTGGTGATCCATGCTGCTTTGCCCAACTCGCCATAAAACTAAACTGTGTAGACCCTCTCTATTTCCATTATGTGTCAAAACCCTGGGATGAGAATCGCACACAGTTAAAACAGATAAAAAACTTAAATAGTTTCAAAATTTTGCTTAAAGAGCACCTGTGCCTAAGATGGCTCTGTTCTTCCTACCCACCTGACTAACTTTACTCAGAGTGCTTTTCCTCAAAGTCTCAGAGCCATTTTGCTTCCCACTCTTATTGTACCTTCTCTCTCCTCCTCATACTGATTTAACATCCTACACACTTCCTCTGTCTCACACACCCTACCACTATTATTCCTCCTCTGTCCATTTATCCTCCTGCTCATTTCTATAAGTTCTCCTTTCACATCTCTCTCATCAATTTTTAAGCTACATTACTACTTGTCTGTAAATTATTACTTGTTGTTGTTGTGACTTTCGGCTTTTCCCGGTTAGGGGTCGCCACAGCGGAACTCCGGTCCGCTAATGATTGGCAGTTGATTTTTACGTGCCGAGTTGCCAGCCCTGACGCACAACCTTCAACGAAGGTACGCCCATTCACGCATGTCTCCACGCAGAAGACGCTCTGAGAGTCGAACCGGACAGCGTCTTACTGTGAGGTGACAACGTTACCACAGCACCACCACCGCGGATTGTCTGTAAATTATTACTAACCTCAAAAAAAAAAAGTTTGATTTTTTTTTTCTCCTGCAGCCATCATACTATAAATAAATTAACTATTGTATTTTATTTTTCAATTCAGTAATTAGCCAGTATATGTTAGTCTCTCTTGTGTTTTTTTTTTGTATTAAAATATTATGTTCCTGATAGAAATATTTGAAAATCATGTAAATAAGCTCATGTTATTTTACCTTGCAATTATAAATGTTCATCAATATGGAACTTTTCTCCCCAGGCCTCCAATGAAAATGGGTTTTACCCAGTCGAACTTTTCTTGGTCAGCAGAGGCAAATAAATAAATAACAGTCCAGTTATACAATATTGATTCAAACCTCAAAGTTCCTCTCACTGTATAGTCTCAAATCAGTACATCCTTTTCTCAACCAACATTCATGCAATAAACAAAAAAAAAACATAAGAGTACTTTGTGTACACGATTTGTATTCAAGAACATCCTTACCACATTTTTTGAACTTTCTAGTCATTCAGAAAAATTACAGTAAGTGTACCTGTAGTCAGCACTTTGTGGTAACCTTTATGAATTCCCCTGATGTTTAAGGCTGAAACAAAATCAGTAGGAAAACTAAAATTAGCAGGACGTAGGTGTTGTTATGCTTGTGCGTTTGTTCACTTAGTAAAGGCATTAATGAATCCCAGGGATACTTGTTTCCTGTAGGTGATACACACTACTGTAAGGTGGCTTGCTGTTCTGAATGCTTCAAGAATGCTTCAAGAATGTGAAATACTCTACTGCCAGCGACACTAACTATATATCGTCTTATACCAATTTAGCTCTCTTCTAGTTGCTATTACATTGCATACTACTGTACAATATTCCTTTATGTTCCTTTTCTCATGAACAAGCACTATGCAGTCATCTGTCGTGTATGTCTATATGTGTTCAACTGTACTGTATATTTGCATGTATATGCATTCAACTGTACTGTGTTTTTTGCAATGTATGCTGATTACTGCTTGCTACCTTGTGGGAGCTTTGTTTGCGGGCCTCTCCTAAAACATGGTTTTCAACCCACTTGGACCTTCTTATTAAGCAAATAGTGATCAATTATTTTATTTTTAATTTGCTTTTGTTTACCAGGTTTGTCCAGCTGGGTCAGCGGAGGCTTGAGGAGAAAAGCTCCAAAATGTTACAAACATTTTAAGCAGGAATTCAGTAATACACATGAACAGACATTAAATAATATACATTAGCAACTTACACATCCATTTACTAATTAGATGACATCCGTATGAAAGCAGATGCAATTATTACAGTATAAAAGATATTTATACATTAGTAGATGTACATTGAGAATTTAAAATGGTGCATCAGTAGATTTGTTCACATTTTCAAGTACTCATATATAACTTGTTAGGTATACATTGAGAAATACCACAGTGTTCCTTGAACTTAGCTTGATGCTTACTGGATGTATTGCATGTAACAGTTTTAAGAGTGTATTAATGTGCTAGATATGATTAGATACTCTGCCATGCAAGACCTACAAATGTTAGTGTCAGAACTACCAAGCAGAACTGATAAAGCAGAATATCCTTATCCTAAGGCTACAAATATCAAAACATCTGATCAACACAAGTACATCACCATTTAAATTAACAAAACAAAACAAAAGGAAAGAAAAAAAAACAGCTGAGAAGTTTGCATTCCAGTAAAACTAAGAAAATGTCTGTTACACCTTGCTGCTGTTCAGCAGCCTCAAACTGCATGGGAGACACCTTGTCGGGAAAAAAAGTATATGCTAACAACTTTGAATAAAGGAGAAAACAGGATGAGTCAGTGTGAAGTGAAAAGAGACACGAATGTATGCATATGTAAGATTACCAGCAGAAATCTTTAGGTGTGAAGCCTAATGAATAACAGTGAAACTTTATTTTCATACAGGAAGGGAGTAGCAGGGCAGGAGATATCCAGCGTTAGCTCCTGAAAACACTTTTTAGACATATGTACTCCAAATAAAATGACCCAAACACAATGAGATACATTTATGATAAGAGGTAGTGAGCTACCCAGTATGCATGGCCAAGACATGAAAAGTACTTGTGTTTGAAAAGCAACATCAAAGAAGTGTGATGTGTCTGATTGCTGATTCTCGTCTGTACTACTTAACTTGGGTGAGCAGTAGTGTTGCCAACTATCCGATTTTTTTCCAGACTGTCTGGAAATAAAACTGATTGTCCTGTAGTCTGGAAAACACTGTGCAAACTCCGAAAAAACAGCCCTGACGTCACGTGATCTGAGATGCAAAATTGGAGCTATTTAAATACCTGCACTATGTTACTCTTTAGATCTGATGAAACATCCTGTGGTGATGTGAAAGCACTCATCTCTTTTGTTTTATTGTTTTTAATATTTTATATTTTCTGAGATTAAAGTGTTTTACAGCCATCTGCACAAGGAGACTTCTAGTTTTGGGTAGAAGAACGTTTTTAGAAAAGCTCCAATTTATTACAAAACATTTTAAGAACAATAATTTACAATATTCAAAAATAAAACAAAAATTATAACAAATTAGACATGATATAAAGACATTAGTTAAGAATTGATACAGGTTATTTGACATTCATTTATTATTTAGAGAAATTTTAGACAGTTTATAGAAATTAAAGGTAAGTTAGTGTAATACAAATAAGATTTGCAGTAGACAGTGAGGGAAGAACAGGCTTATGGCATATTTAGAGAGAAAGCCAGGGAAGAGAATTAGGTAGTAGTAAAGGAAGTAAGTGAAGAAGGGAGAGTAAGGAAGTTTAAGGAATGAAAAGGTACTTATTCACATTTAGGGATATAGTTTATCCTGGTTTTGAACAAGAACACCACAAGATTTTAGCTAGGAAGTCTTTCAGAGCAGTTTTGAAAGATGGGAGGGCAGGTATAGACCCGATGGATACAGGTAAGGAGTTCCAGGCCTTAGAATCGTACAATGTCCAGCAGGTTTAATAGGTTTGTAGATAGGAGGTTTTGGTCACTGGATCGCATTGGCCGACTGGGAAGGTAGTTGTGTAGAATGTTTTTATAGTACTGGATAGGCAGATGCTGGATAATTTTGCAGGTGATAAGAATCTGTGTATATGTTAGTTGATGTGGCACTTCTAACCAATTAAGGCTTTCAATGGTATTCATTATAGTCCGGGATTTGAAGTTGATTTTTCTTATTTGTACAAGAGAGGACATACTAAACTCATTATGCATCTGACAGAGTTTTCCAAACCTTTAAGTTTCTTTCAAAGCAGTTTGCTACCATATTCACAAAGAAGTGCAATCACATACATGTTGTCTCAGACAAGATTTTGAAAACAGAGTCATAGCTGGGTCATTTAGCTCCCTGTGCTATTCCGTGATCTGCAACTTTCTAAAGATTCCCTAAAAATGCACTCTTCACTTCTCTCAGAAGGAGCATGAGGTGCCCCTCACCTTTAAATTAGTAAACAAACCAAAACACTGAAGCTAGTGATTCTGTGATGACCACAGAATCATTAGTGAAACCGTCAATATGGAAAGTAATGTATCATCTGCCAAAGGTACCACTAACATGTGCCTGGAGCATTTGCCCCTTCACCCCCACCCTAGCTACACTTGTTTAGAAAATGAATCATAACGTGACCATGGGGATGCAGATATTGTAATTCCAGTCTGATGAAGGTTAGTTATGCACAGATGCTAACATGGCATTGCTATCTCTGGGATAGTGCTAAATAACAAAGACTTACAGTCATGAAAATGCAAACTTTTGGGGACCGTATTATGAGTCATCACCAAGACCAGTGGACAGTATTTATTTATTTTATTTATTCATCCTTTGTTGACCTTGTCAGTCTCATTAGGCTAATGGACTCTTCAGGGAAGACTCACGGTGGTATTTATACCTCTAGGGGTAATTTGGACATGTCAACAGGAAACTTATGTGTAATCACTAAAACATGGTTTACATGCTCAGAAAGCACTCTCTCATTACCTGAGTTTAGTGCTTGCCCTGCCCTCAGAACCAATGGCAAATGTGGTGGTGTAGTCTATATACATGGACCTAATGACCAAGTACAAACAGTGTTTGGACTGAGGGGTTCCCAGTGGTAGTAGCTGTGCATCATACTGGTGATAGACTGCATTAGCAAACTGACCAGTGAATGCAGATCAGTAAAGCTGCAATATGCAGAACCTGTGGCATTAGATGGAGAGACTAAAGAGAACTTGAGTAAAAAATAAGGGAATGATATGTGAAACTGTTGGGACATGGAATGAAGCTGAGTGCAGGTAAGGCAGGGTAGGATGCATGCTTTGAACAGATGAAATTAGGACATCAAATCATTAACCAAAATAGGTACAATTGCGGAGAAGGTCGAAGAGAACATATTAGTGTTTCAGCCCCATGTGTAGGAAAGCTGAAGATGATCTTTTGAAGGTGATTTTGTAGAAAAAGGAAGAAGGTAAGAGGAAACAAGGATATCCAGCCAAGAGATCGGTGGATTACAGGAGAAAGATTTGTGACAGTTAGGTGTGATTGTCAAGAAAGGTAGGAAAGTGGTACAGAATCATTACAGGTGATGACAGTTGACACAGCACCCCCTCCATGTACAGAAAAGGGAGGAAAACGGGGTTGGTGATGATTTATTTTATTCCATTTGTAGTCATCATCATCATCATCTGTCCTTGTGTTATTTCCATTCTCCTCCGAGATATAAATAAATATAGAATGTACACGTATTTAGTAAACTTTAGCTTTTAGCCTTAAGAAAAAGGTCACTGGCTTATTTTACATACATAAACTTTACATTGGAAAGTGTGAAACCACTACAACACATATGTACCTGAAACACGAACCGTGATGTGCTGCAGGAAAATTAAGCCATTCTGATAAGGCATCAATCCAATACCAACAAATAGGAATGCAGAAGCAAGAAAACAACTATTGTAGCCAAAGAACATAAGAAACATTAGTCATTAAAATAGCTAAACAGAGGCATTATACATCCTGCATGCCAAGACAAAGTTATAAAATGTCAACATATGTAAACAGAGATTACAATAATATGGAATAAACACACCAAGACACGTTCTAGCAACATGTTTAATGTAAAAGATTTTTCAAGCATTTTTAAACATGCCAACATAAATGTAACTTCGTATGAACTGCAGAATATTACTGTTAATGAGAAGAACAATCTTGGCAATCAAAGTCTGAAAGAATATTAATTTCATGATCTTTAATCATATTCTGACTTAAGGATTGGAGTCCATTCCTGTCATGATGTAAGAAAACCAAAACACTTGGAGAAATAAAAAATTGAGAAAGTGACCCTTGTCCCTTGCCCTTGTACCTGCAGTTAGTGGGTGCCACTACCCACTGCTTCTGCATTGGGAAATTGTACCTTCAAAGAGCCATATAGACATGGGTTTTGACTGGTATTGCATAGACTGTCAACACATTAGCTCCAGCTACTTGCGTGCAATGAGTGTTGCAGCAGGCATTACTCAACTGTTGTGCAGGGGTATCATCCTGATACAGGAAGACATCAACACCACCTAGGCAGAGCTAACATACTGCACACCTTGTGTGATGACACAGGTGAGGGCATCTTCAAACTTCCTGGTGTGTGGGATAGGCACATAGGTGTCCTTACTCCCACCGTAGGGCCAGTTTCCTGTACACAACAGTGTGGGTACAGTTTCTCAAGGATGCCACTCATCTGAGTACACTTTAGACAGACCCAGCATGGCAGATATGTAATGGCCCCATACTGACAACTCCTCCACACCATTCTCTTGTAGTCTAACATAAATAACATGGTGTAGATGCACATGCAGTCATACCCCATTTGGTATATTGGCACACGCAGCATGGTAGGGGCAATCACAGTATCACTGTTTTCCTTTGGTCTGTGCTTGGGAGGGGTGATGTTGCCTATGCCATTCTTCATAGAGAACACACCCAACATCTCATAGGCCACAAGCACCTGTCATGCACACATGAAGACAATATAGTTATAACTGCTGCAACCTTGTCATCTTACAGCCAAGAATATTGTTTTATTTAATCACCATCCAAGTTCAGCGACAATAGAATGATTGCATCATGGCTATTTATAATGAGAATGAATGGGAGGAAAGTGCAGCACACCACTGTGGGTATCACATGCCCTGGTGCAAAAGATAAGTACAAAAGTACAGTGAACACTTTAAACTAAGAGGCATACCAAAGTACTGTTCCAATAAATTCTATTCTTAAACATAAGTATATATTTCTAAATGACCACTAATCTCTCACACACAGCAGTGACTCTCTGTTCATTAAACGGTGACATTTGCCTCAGTACCGCTATTTTGTTCGTGCTACTTTCTTCTCATTCCTGCACTACAATATAATCTAATTTTTTAAATGTTCTTACTCATACTATGTGGCAAACACCTACTTAAGGTGCAATGCTATTACACTAAGACAATGGTTCCCAAACTTTTTCGATTCTCAGCTCCCTTGTTGATTCCAGATTTCCCCAAGCCGTCCCCCCGTCAAATTCTAACAAGTATACTTTGGAAATAATTTTTTTTAATTAAAAGGGTTATTAACAATATATATATATATATATATATATATATATATATATATATATATATACACACACACACACGCACACATTACTATATTTCTTGTAACCCCTACAACTGCACATTTTTTTTTATTTTATTTTTTATCATGAAGTTCAGGTCTAGCACCAAGCAAAATTCTGTACAACTCCATGTTGCAGGAATTTAAAGTTCAGCCTTTTAGAACCTTAGCGGCAAACCAAAACAGTCATATGAGAAACTCAACTGATTACGGTACTCTGGCTACACCCACAGTAGTGAGGACCTTTACAGAGTTTGTGAAGTGCATTTGTGGTACACTATCTGTATTTTGAAGACGGGGTGTTTCTGAATTGCCCTCAAGGTTTAGTTCATGCCTTTATGTCAAGTACAACAAAGCTGATTATGTAGAATTGCTAAATACCCAGAGTTAAAAGCAGACATTAAAGCGGTAGTATCTGAGCATTTATTTTAACTTACCTTTTGGTAAAAGTAATGAGTTGTGTAATCGTAGTAAGTCTGGGCTGAGACATGATTAAGGTTCCTTTGGTTAGAAAAGTAACAAGGACTGTAAGTTAGCAATAACCGAAAATAAATAAGAAAAACGGCAGAGCCCCAGAGTGCTAAACAGAGCACATGAAAACATTTTGCTATAGCATAAAAAATCTGAATGCTTTCATAACAATACTGTAGTCTGCCACAAGCATTTTATAGTAAGCTTAAGAAAACAGAAGTTCTTCTTAACTGCAGACACCTCCCTCTCATGATTTAATCTTTTTTTTTTCTCTTTCTCCCTGGGTGAAAGGTAGATGAGGTCTAGTGTTAAAACAAACATCAGATGGTTTCTACCAGAAGTTCATTACTACTGCGACGTTTGCCACTCCTATAGATAGGTGTCTGCAAACATTTTTCTTATACTGAGGTGGTAAAAAAGTAATGCTTTATAAAATGGTTTTAGCCAACATTTGATGAATAACAAATTTTAGAGTTTAACATCAAAGAAAGTTTTACTTTATTATAATAACTCCTAAGATCCAAGGCAATAAAAGAGCACTTGGGCAATGCAAAAGAACTACACATGTTGCTATATAAACCAAACATTCTTCAGAGTACATACTTGGCTCAGATGAGAAGGCAGGCTGTTTCTAAGCCAATTTACCTAGACACACAGAGTGAATATGCAAGATCTGTGTTAAAAACTTGGACTGATGAAACATAAAAATGCTTTATTTTTATACACCATTCTGAATCACCTGACATGACACTTTTGTCTCCTCAATTTTTTCAAATACCAAAAAATAAATTAAGAGAGTTTTAAAATAAAAAAAACAGTCTGCCCTCAAACTTAGCAGTTACAATCCCTTATTAAACTAGAGTTTGAAAGAAGTGACTTTTCTTACCGCTTTGAGCTGTTCCAATCAGTCTTTCATGATGCAGGAAGAAGTAAACTGTCCAGCAATGAGACTGTAGCCTATAACCTTTAGCGCAGCTGCAAAATAAACCGTGAACTAATAAGCTTAGTAGTTCATGGTTTATTTTGTGGCTAAGCTTATTAATTTGCTGCTCCCCGTGAGGAATCCGCGGCTCCCCAGGGCGCCGCGGAATACACTTTGGGAACCCCTTCACTAAGATATGAAATATTCATCCTGATACAACTAAAATATGAATTTATACTCCAAACTAGCACATTGAGTGGAAGTCCAATTAAAAATATAGGTCACATGAATAAAGAAAATCAACTACAAAAACCTCCAGCTGTACTCCGTAGCATATCGCCTACTCCAAGGTGATCTCTGCCTAGCACATAAAGCTATGTCAAGCCCAGAGCTGTTGGACATGCTGCACCTAAAGAAATCCCAATCCCTCTGAGCTACACGCTCTAGGGACCTAAACCTTGTCACCACAATAAACAGAACATGCTGGAGGGATAGATTCCTGTCCCAGAGACTTCCCAGACTCTGGAACAGGCTACCCGTCTATGTCAAGCAAAGTTCTTCATTAGCACTCTTCAAGAAAAATCTTGATGAGTGGATGGGAAATAGGAAATACACTCCGGGGATCACTTCTGTGTCTCTGCTCGACAGTGGCACAGGAAAATAACTTTCTTGGGTGGCGTAAGCCAGGGAACCTTGTTGGCTAGGCTTACATAGGCCCTTGGGCCGATAGCCTAGTACCTACCTATGAACCAATTCATACTTATTAAATAAATCATATAAATATGACATTAATAATACATAAAAATATTAATAAATAGCACATTGAATATTATATAATATAATATAATATAATAGAATGCCAGAAACAGATTTGTTGATCAAGGAGACAGCACAACACAGGGAACATTATAATCATGTTGGGTTCTGGTCCTGCAAGCCAAAAATGTCCTTTTTTCCATTATTTTACTATGTTTAACTAATCTGCATTCAGACTGGATAACAGAATTAAAAAAAAAATAAAGACATTAAACTTGACCCAATTGCCCCAAAGCATGTCTGGATAAATGACTTGCTCAGGATCACACAGCAGACAAATGACCGCTGGGGGAATCAAACCCCATTCCACAGGAAGCAGCTGGTTAACAGCATGCAGGCTTAAACTGTTTTTTTGTTGCTTAAACTTCAGTAGTTGCTAATTTGTCAGCTTTTGCATTAGGATACATTTTTCTGAAGGATATGAAATCAGAAACGCCAGTGTTTGACATTAATTAGTGGTTTTAGCCATCAACAGCTTGCCAAAAATGAAAAACTATTACGATGGAAGAAGAAAATATGAGGCAGACGTTTCAACTACAAGCAAAATTCTGAACATCTGAGAGGTATGCCTGCCATTAGGTTGGAGATCAACACGCTCTAATAATGCAAAGAAAAAAAAATGCACTACAAGAACAAACCCTTAACATATAGGAAAGCATAACACCCCATCATCATTTAGTGACTTCAGCTCTCAGTTATTTGCTACCTCCCAAAAAAGTAAAAATACAAAGAAGCTTGTTCTGAATATAGTCACAGGAGAGCAAAGCAGCACATAAACGTGTACATAGCAACGCTAGGAGACATTGGTGTCAAACTGAATAAAGTTCTGCAACAGAACCAAGGGGAATTGTGTTGCAGTACTCACAATTGGTTGGAATATTATCAAAATGGTTAAAAAAAAAGGAACTAAAAAAGCATTGCATTTATTTCTCTTTAATGTTCCTGAATGCAATCGTTTATGGTAACAATCAGAATATGGAACATTATGTAAAAATAAATGCAAAGTAAATATTTCAACACACAAATTTGTGTGTGGGAGGGAACAGGCATATAGACATAATGAGAAAAAAAAGTTACTCCACTAACAGGATGTGCTACACAATGTAGAATCGTGGAACAAATGACAATCTTTGCACATACCTTATTAAAAAAAAAATTATAATTCCAGGATAGCATTGTATTCACAATCTGCAGGTAGATAATGTATCAACAAAATAGATGCATCCAGCAACTACAGAGGAGAGAATAGTTCCTTCAGTTGCACAGCATCCTGTTTTTTTATAGCGTACATGAAATATTCAACAGTTCTGTGGCATAATTAATTGCAAGGGGTGTTTCTAGGATAAAAGAACCAGAGGTTGATGGTCCTTGGGTCTTTTTTCAGCAGCAACATAGGAAAAATCAAGAGAGTTATTACCCAGCCCTTACAGTGCCCCTATAGTGAAAACTACAGCGCAAGAATGTTAGAAGCTGAAAAATAGCTCACAGTACCGGGTCTGTAGATACGAGCATAAAAAAAACCACTCAAAATGTGTGCTAGCCTGTACTACTGACTTATTGCCTTTTCTGCATTTAGCGCGGAGTTGCCACTAGAGCACCATCGGGCAGCGCCGGTTAAACAAGGTTAAACTATTTCTGGCTCCGTAAAGTGTGCTCTTCATTTTTTCCCTTAGAACTGCTCTACTTGTAATCTAAACAGTCTATTCTCTATCTGTAAAGCTCAGCACTTGTTCCTAAAGCATTTTTTAGTCAGGTAAAGCACTTCTATATTATACAAAGTACTTCACTAGCTTAAAACCCCCTTGAGTACCCACTTCCCTATAGGTCCTTTCTGACTCAGTTACACAGCAAACTTTTTCATTTCTTCTAGCATGTCAAAGGGTCAGTTGCTAGCGTCCTCTCCTGCTCAGCTGGTGAATCTGGGAATATTGAGGCAATGTTACAATTGCCTCATGTACACAGACAACCCTCTCCTCCTCCCACAAAACACAAATACATGCGAGAGATGCAACTATATAGCCAAACTGGAGGCTGAGCTCTCTCAACTCAGGACTGGCAAAACCAGACAGGAGGAGAAGGTAACCACACACACCATAAACCCAGTCTCACATAGAACTATCACAACTACAAATCAAACACATAAACACACAAAGACATACTCGGAGGCACTGATCAAAAATCTACCAAAACAGCAGAGGCCTCCAAAGCAGACACCCAAACAACTGCCACCTCATGACATAACACAAGCAACACATAGAACACAAAGTCAGTGTGCAAATCAGTCACAGCCCTTAAGGCCAAACACAATGCCAGACACACTTGTCATAGGTGACTCCATAGTCAGACACACTGACGTCCCATTCACCAGATTGAACAAGGAAAGGGTCACAGTAAGCTGCCTGTCGGGCGCTAGAATCCACCACATAACACAAGCACTCAGGTCACTCCACAGCAAGTACAAGTATGACTCAGTCATTGTCCATGCCGGTGTGAATGACCTGAGACGTTCCTCCCTGGACTACATGAAAAGAGACATAAAGGAGCTCTCAGATTATGTAGCCCAGGCTGGTATGACCCTGACCCTGAGCAGTATCCTACCTTCACCAAGAATGATGCCACAATACAGAGACAAAATGATCAGTTTTAATAATTGGCTTAATTTCTGGTGTCATTCTAAGGGGATCCAATGTCTGTCTGCCTGGAATGACATGCTTGACAAGCCACGCTGCTTCGCAAGGGACAGCTTGCACCTGTCACCCCTGGGTTTCCGGATATTGGCAAAGGCTCTTGCCACCCCATAGTGCCTTTTTTAGACAAGGCTCAAATTCTAAACCCACCGCCCTAGAAAACAATAATGGAAAAACTAAGGGTAATGCTGCCCAATGCCAGAAGTCTAAATCTCAAGATGCACGCCCTCAAAGCCCTCCTCAGTATGGAGAACATCGATGTCTGTGCTGTGACTGAAACCTGGTTCAAGGCTCCTGAGAGCACCCTGGCACTATCAGGTTTTACCTCATATCATGCGTTCCGTCCCCAAAACCCGGACCGTACCACAAAAGGAGGGGGTGCATCCATATTCATCAAGGATACCCACACCTCCAGGTTGGTGGCAACTCACGAAGCATCAGAGACCATTCAGGTGCAATTAACCATAGGCAAAACTGCTCTACAGTTTGTAGCATGTTACAGGCCACCCTCTCAAACTCAGGAACCCCAGACAGCCTTCCTGAAGACACTGGAGAGTATAAATGTCTCTCCAAACACCATCATATTGGGTGACTTCAACTACCCAAACATAGACTGGGAACATTACTCAAGCCCCAATACCCTAGCCCAAAGGTTCCTGGAGTTCATAAACTCAAATGCTATGGAACAACTTGTCACCATTCCCACAAGAGGTGAAAATATACTAGACCTGATCATCACAAACATGGGGACAAAATGCTCCACACCGGAAGTATATCCCTCATTGGTGAGATCAGACCATAAACTAATCTCACTGGAGATCCACATCCCGCCCCACCCCCAACAAAAAAGACCACAGTGAAGAACTTCTCAAAAGCCAACTTCACACTTCTTAAGACTGGTGTGGTATCCTTCAAGGCTCCTGAGCCATTGGAAACCACAACCCACGCTGCTGAATCCCTTACAAATGCTTTCTACGAGCACCTCCAGGATTGCATGGATCAAGCAATCCCAAATAAAATCAAGACCCTTTCCACCAAAGGCAAGCGCCCGATCTGGTGGACCCCAGCCATAAACAAACTTTACAATAGGAGGAGAAAGCTACTACAAGATAGAGCAAAATCCCTAAAAGGGAAGACATCTCTGATCAATACTAGTAAAAAACTACGATCACTCATAAAATTATCCAAGGCCAACTTTGAGAGAAAAATCGCCAAGGACTCAAAAGACAATCATAAGGCCTTCTTTAGCTATGTTAGAAATCTGGGTGGAAACTCCCAGATATGCTCAGAATTAGTCCAAAATGATACAAAAATTACTGAACCCACAGACATTGCAAACATACTGGCAGACAGGTTCAGTGAAAATTTCTCCCCTCCCTCCCCCCCAAAAGGAGAAATATCTATCCCAGCAGAGTGTTGCCTCCCAATCATCTCAAATGCCCAGGTGAGAGCTGCTCTCTCTAAAGCTAAAAACACAGCATCAATGGGACCGGATGGTGTCCCCGGCTGTGTGCTACACGAACTCAATGAGGAACTAAACCCACACATAAGGCTGCTGTTTAATCTTAGCCTTACCACAGGATACGTACCCAAAGAGTGGCGTACGGCAACTGTGGTCCCACTCAACAAAGGCGGTGCTTCTACGGTCCCTGGTAATTACCGCCCCATAAGCTTAACAAGCCTGGTCTGCAAAGCTATGGAGAGGATCATAATGGAACTCATAAATTAAGACATAGGGGACCTACAGACACTGGATCCTACCCAATTCGGCTTTGTCAAGGGCAGATCATGCTTCTTGAACTTGGTCGACTTTTTTGAAACAGTCACCAAGGCCATTGATGAGGGTAAGGCAGTTCACACAGCCTACCTTGACCTTGCAAAAGCTTTCGACACAATACCCCACTTGGGTATCATAGAAAAGCTCACCAGCTTAAATGTAAACCCATATGTCACAAGATGGGTTGCAAACTGGCTCAAGGACAGAACCCACAGGTTTAGAGTTGCTGGTGCCATGTCAGACTCCAAGCCAGTCACAAGCGGTGTCCCACAGGGCTCAGTACTGGGCCCCCTCTTGTTCGGCATCTACTTTTCAGAAGTGCAGGCAAACATAGGAGGATTGTGGCTGACAAAGTTTGCAGATGACTGCAAACTGGGCACCATAGTTGAAAATCCATCAGACACAGATATCCTTCAGAGAGGTCTCATAGAAACGAATAACTGGTGCCAGAGCCATGGCCTTAAGCTAAACGCCAAAAAATGTATAGTCATACCCTTTGGTAAAAACAAGGTAAGCCCAGGTTACCACATAGGTGGCAATCCATTAAGCACAGAAGAGGTTGTCAGGGACCTGGGGACCCAAGTTGACAGTAACCTTTCTTTTGACACTCACATTGCCAAAGTGGTTAGGAGGACCTTCTACATTGCCCACCTGATTATGAAGGGATTCACATCCAGATCAAGGGAGGTCATTGTTCCCCTGTACTCTTCACTTATCAGACCAATGATTGAGTACAATGCCCCATTCGGAATGTATCTTACCCGACACCTGCAGCAATTGGAAAGACCCCAAAAGTTCCTCACCAAAAGGATAAAGGGGCTCAAAAATATGCTATATGCTGCCCGACTGAAGAAACTCCAGCTCTATTCAGTCGCATACCGTCTGCTCAGAGGTGACCTGTGCCTGACATACAAGGCCATGTCCAACCCGGAATTAATGGACATGCTCCACCTCAAAAAATCCAAATCCACCAGAGCCACAAGAGCAAGAGTCTTAAACCTCAACACGGATATAAATAGGACGTGCTGGAGGGACAGATTCATCACCCACAGACTCCCTATGCCGTGGAACAGAATCCCAGTCCATGTGAGACAGAGCACCTCGCTGGCTCTGTTCAAGAGGAATCTTGACGAGTGGATGGGAGATCATAGGTTTACCCTGGGGATCATCTCTGTATCACTGCTGGACAGAGGCACGGCAAACTAATGGGTATAGTATTCTTCAACCTAAGGGGTGGTGAAAGCCACACAACTCTGGCTAGGCTTATAAATGCCCTATGGCAGATAGCCTAGTATGAACCTATGAACCTAAAATGAGGGCTTGCTTTTGCAAAGGAAGCATTTTGGAGTGACAGAGTCAAAATATAGCGGAGAAACATCTTAAAAATGAGGAAATGTCCTGAAATACATACTGGTCCTTTAACTGAAGGATGACGTATAAATTGTGAGAGGTCTTGCCAATGGCAAGGCACCTTAACTTTCTTTTGCCTTTGCTATGACCTTCTTCCACTGCACAAATGATTTATCTTGAGAGAGATTGTAAAGCCTATACCGTTTTTTTTTTCTTTGCCTACCATACAGGGTACTACTCCTAACACAGAACTTGTCTTTTGATTCCCCACACAAAAAAGCATTCATTTGCACTTTTTCATGTTGAACACCACCTGCGAGCTGTCAACCCAACATGCAAACTGTACTAGTCTTCATAGTAAATGCAGTCTGCCGTTCCTGATCAAATTTCCAGTGTTTGTTTCATCAGCAAACAAGATAATAATTCCCACTGCCAGTCTCAAACCCAGGACCTTGGTAACATTAGTCTGTATGACTTACCACTAAGCCATGACTCTCACCATGACTCATAATGTTATACTTCAGCCTTACATGCTGTTTGAAAGCAGGACAGGTCCAGTCTGTTTCAGTCATTCATATGCTCATCTCAAGAGCAGTCATTCCTGTGCAACTCGTTTTCCATAAACTCTGGGTAAGTAACCACTTGTCCTTCATAATGAACTTTGCCCTTTCCCCACTGTATTGGAATCTCGGAGTTGGTATGTTTAGTTGGGGGGGGGGGGTGGTGGCCACAGCCCCCATATGGGTTGGTTTCATTTGCTTCGGTATACCATTTTTAGTTGTTTTGTTGTTCCAGACACATGGTTACTTATCCGGGGTTTGTTCATTGGTGTTCTGGGTGTTCATTTATGTGAGGTTTCAGCAGATTAATCTCGGACTTGTCGGATTCGAAATTTTGGTTTTTCGGTCTTATCAGGTAGACCCATATGCATACATACTTTAAGTGAATTAGCTATATTTGTCGTTCATTACAGGCAGTAGAAATGGAAATCCTGTCAGAAAAGTTTAAAAATAAAGTTATGTCACTGATCAAGATACTTCCCTCTGCTGGTCCATAGTGCAGTGAAAAGCAAAATATTCTTGAGGGTGTTCTTCTGCTCCTGTGCAAGGGGCTTGCTTACCCCTGCTGTATAGGTTCACGGCAGGAAGATCATGGTAGCTAAACAAAGTTCTTTTATTTTGGAAATATAGTAATGACCAAGAATGAGAATGCAGACACGGCCTACTTTGGAGACTTTAGGAAAGCATTTAACTGTTTAATACATGAAGTGTGGTGAGCAGGTCTGCAGTTGTGGAGTAGCAAATACAACTTTAAGAAAAAAACAAAAAATAAAATGATAAAATACCACCAAGACCAGCGATCCAAGAAGTAAGTGAATTTAATGAAACACTTAGTGCCTCGGCTTACACAGCATTCCAAGAGTAAAAACACTACAAAATACTGTTTGATTATATACAGCATATTGCAGAAATCAATTATGCATACAGTTCAAATCATAACCTTCCAATTACATTATTTGTTGAGTCCCTGAGGCTTTAAAGTGTCATACTTTAAAATCAACAGGGTTTCTTTTTTTAAGAGTTTGTTTTTTAAAGATACACATTCACCTATGCCAACTTGCAATTTTTCCAAGACACAACCCCTAAGAGAATCAGGGTTAGAGTTGTGTGCTATTAAATAATGACTCCCAAGGGGACTGTCTAATTTTTTTTATTTTTTATGTCCCTAATATGTTCCTGCAACCAGACCATAAGTTTCCCCTATGTAAAACTTCTTACATCCACATCTCAGCACATACACTAACCCCTCCGTGTTACAACTGTATTCATGCCTAGCTGTAAACTTGATGCCATTACTATAGGGAAAAGAGCTTACTACATATTGACAGATGGAACAGCTATCACATGGAACAATGCCTTTATTTATGCTTAAGCTCTGACTGACATTAACATCTGGTAAACAAAATTGGTTATGTACCAGAATGTCATACACATTCCTAGCTCTTTTATATGCAATACTTTTCTTGGGTGGCGAAAGCCAGGATACCTTTTTGGCTAGGCTTATATATGCCCTTGGGCTAATAGCCTAGTACCTAGCTATGAACCTATAATACTCACAAAATCAGGTAGTATAGAGTTCAAAATTTTATCCCTTAGGAGCATAGGTCACAAGCTGTGTGCTTTTTTAACAATTTCCTCAGTTATAATAATATAAGTTGTCATTAAGAAAACTTTCTTCTGCTCTCCATTGTTCACAGCTGTATTGGTAAATTTATTTCCATCAATACAAACATATTTTCCACTAGCATGGACATAATGAGAATCTCCCTGAGAGTTGACAAAATACCTCATCATCATTCCACCAGGGTATAACATACTTCGTCTAGATCGTGCCACTAAGAAAGGAGGAGGTGTAGCTATCTTGTTCAAAAACTCGCTAGATATCATCCTTGCTCCACAACAGCCCCCCCAATTCAACAATGCTGAAGTGCTTCTCTGTAAATTCCAAATTAACTCAAATAAATCCCTATACATTGCCTGCATATACATCCCACCTGGTGACAACACTAGTACCTTAGAAGACTTTTTACAATGGCAGTCATCTAACTATCCCCAAGAAACTATAGTATTAGGAGATGTTAACATAGACTGGAATAATTGTTCCACTGAATTTCCTAACACCCATCTGAATCTTTTCGGTTATACTCAACTCATCTCTTCACCCACTAGGTTTAGCAAAGCATATGACAAGAGCAGCATCTTAGAATGGATACTTGTCAACACCCACCAAGACCAATATAATGTAGGCACCCTCCCAGATGACTTCAGCGACCACCTACTCACCTTCATCATCAAACAAAACGTAAATAATAACCGCCAAATCCTCTATAAAACTATCAGGTCCCACAAAAATTTTAACCTTACAGCCTTCCAGAATTAACTCAAAGCATGTAGCTGGCCCATCCTAAAAAAATCTTCCTCTAGATGATGTAGCATATTTTAACTTCAAATTCCTAGCTGTCCTAGACTCACATGCTCCTAATCACACACTCCGAGTCAAAGTTAAGACAGCCCCCTGGCTCTTAAGTGCCACCAGAACTAAAATCTTGACAAGGAATAAAGCATGGGATTATTGGCGTGCCACCAAAGACCCGCTCGACCATATTAAATTTAAACAGTTAAGGAATGCTACCAAAAAAGCCATACTGTTGGACAAAAAGACCTATTACCAACACCTCCAGAACAAGCATCAGAACAAACCCCAAAAATTTTGGGCAGACATTAACAAACTGCCTCACCCTGGCCAAACTACTGCCCCCACCCCATCAGCATCCTATCTAAAAACTCCAGTGGAAACTGCTAACAGCTTCAATAACTTCTTTACCAAGACCATCCAGTCACTAGCTAGCCAACTACCCCCCAGCAACCCCTCTCAGTTTTCCTCCCCTAACACTACCCAAGTATCCTTTAATTTTCAGCCAGTATCCACTTCAGCCATTAAATCTCTACTCACTAAACTAAAACCCACTACCTTAGCAGCAGATCTCCTTCCAGCAGAATACCTACAGAAAAGTGCAGAGGCCATCGCGTACCCCATTTCGATAATCATAAACCGCTCTCTATCTGAAACCTATTGTCCCTCTCTCTGGAAGGTCTCTTATGTTATACCTCTGCATAAAGGAGGAAACTCAGTTGACCTCTCTAACTACAGACCAATAGCCATTCTATCACCACTTGCCAAAATACTTGAGAAATGCGTCCATAAACAACTATCCCACTACCTTACCCAGAACCAACTCCTGGCTAACTCCCAGCACGGATTTAGATATCACCATAGCACTACCTATGCCCTCCTATCCTTCACAAACACTATTAATACAAACGGAAACAATAACAAACTATCCTCTGCTCTCTTCCTAGATCTTTCTAAGGCCTTTGATATGGTCAATCATCAGCTACTTATCCTAGCCCTGAAACACTTGTCACTTAACAATGACCCCATCAAATGGTTTCAGTCATATCTGTCTGAGAGAAAGCAAGCAGTATCTTGGCAAAATACCCTATCCACACAACTACCTATTACTATGGGAGTCCCGCAAGGGTCCATACTAGGTCCCCTCCTCTTCTGTATCTTCATCAACGACCTACCCACTATTACCCCAAAGGCCACTTGTATTCAATATGCAGATGACTCCACTATAATCTGCACAGCTTCCACCTTAGCTGAACTTATCACATTAACCCAGAATACTTTCTCTGTAGTAGAAAAATGGTTTTCTGATTGTCACCTCCTCTTAAACCCTCAAAAAACCAAAGTAAAACCACCTCACCATTTTTTACCCTAACATCCACCAGTGGCATAAATATCTCCCCAGACTCACACACAAAACTTCTTGGGTTCACAGTAGATAACACCCTAAAATATGACTACCACGTGAATCAAACTATCAAATCCGTTAACAAAAAATTGGGCTCCCTCTATAGGATCAAACGATTTTTCACCCCAATAGCTAGAACTACCATTGCCCGATCCCACTTACTTTCCACCCTACTATATGCTTCCCCTCTTTACACTAACCTAAACAACGCCTCTCTTTCCAAACTTGCTAGATGCTATAACCAAGTGGCCAGGTTTGCTACAGGTACACCCTATAGGACCCACAATTGTCTGAACCTGTCTCAACTTGGCTGGCTTGAATGGCCTAACCTGGTCCAATATAATCAACTTAGTATAGCCCATAAGGTTCTCCACCATCCTGAATACACCCTGGCCTTAAACAATATCACTAAGCCATATAGCAACCTTAGGTCCCTACGCTCTGCCGACAAGCTTCTGGTACAAACGACCAAGAGCAATATTGTGGCAGGGGGCTCTCTATTTGCCAACTCAGTAGGTAAAATTTGGAACTCACTACCTGCCAAACTCACCCACCAACCCTCCCTCCCCCAGTTTAAAAAAATCCACCTCCAAAAACATTGGCTATGTCCCTGTTTCAACCCTGATTAGCTAATTATCTGAATTTATGGCTCTCTCTTGCTAGCTGTGCTTGAACTATTATAGAATGAATGCCTACTACATAAGTTTAGACAAACCTCTTGTCTGCAACTTTGTAACATATTGTTTTGTGTAGCTTACTGACTTGTGTTGTAATACTTGTACCTACAACTTCTCTACCCTGTCTTTGTAACTGTACTAGTCTGCAGCTTTGTACCATATTTATGATGGCTCTCACTATAATGTATGCTTGTATCCTATTGACTTATGTTTTTTATTACTTGAACTTACAACTTTCTCTAATCTGTCATTATGTAACTGTGCTTTCTGGAGCTTTTCTCCCGGGCCTCTGCTGAAAATGGACTTATATCCAGTCAGACTATCCCGGTAAACAAATGTTAAATAAATAAATAAATGTCCATGATTTTTTGTTTAGCTTCCCTGACCAGCTGGACATCATAGCCTCTTCTAATAAACATTTTTTTCTGCTTCAACTATCTCTAAATCAAAGCTCATATCAAGGCTACATAGCCTATGAATTCGTAATAATTAATTGTAGGGCAGTATCTTGACCAAATATTTGGAGTGACAACTATTCCCATATAAAAATACATTACTATGTTCAAATTTCCTATGGAGACTAGTAGTAAATCCATCTAGGCTTATATCCAAAAAAATTCACTTGTGGGCCAAGCTGTATACCATCAAAGCTTAAGCCTATAATATTAGCTTATAAGTCATTAACAAACCCAAGGGCCTGGCTTCCTTGACATAAAAAAATAGGATCATCAATAAATCTAAAATAAATATAAAATAACTTTTTTTCTAAAAAAAATCATGTCTATAAATAGTCATTTTTCAAGTTTAGCCATGACTAAATTGGCATATATGGGGATGAAAGCCGCCCCCATGGCAGTGCCATGCAACTGATGAAAAATGTCTCAATTGAACATGAAAAAAATATTTTTTTAAACAGAACATAACCAAATCTAATGAGACATAGGAGAGTCCCAAAAAAGGAACAAGGCCTGAATCCCTGTTTCATGCTTAATATTAGTATATAAACTTTTGACATCTAAGCAGAGCCAAAACATGTCCATATTCCAAACTTTACCCTTTATTTTGTTCAAAAAATCCTGGCTGTCCCTGATATAGGAGACTGTACTCATAACATTTGTCTTAAGATGTTCATGTAACAACACACTTATATTCTTCAAAAAATAACTCTGTGCAGACACTATAGGTCGGCCACTAAGGTTAGTTAAACCTTTGTGTGTTTTAGGTAAGCAGTAAAAAACTTCCATAGAGCAGTTTTCCACTCCAAACTTCTTTTCTACATCCTTAGAGATGAAATACTCCAGCCTTAGACCTTTGTCTAACAAAAGTAGGTACTGCTTAATAGCTTCAAAGTAATCAAAACCATCACATTCTTTTTAAATTTCCACATTGTTCAAATGTTTGTAACACATCTCTAAGTATTGGGTGAAGTGCATGATTACCATCTGGTTGCCCATGTCAGATGGTTTAACCACCCATCTTCTATCATTACCAAATTCCAATAGGGCCAGCCATTGCTGCTTAGTTAAATTAAAACATATGTTAGACTTATTCTCTATACAGGACCAGTGCATTTTTTCAACCTCAAAATTAAGAGTAGCAATAAATTCTTGCAAGGTATTATTTAGAAAAGGTGAAATAAAAGAGCTTTTAACAGAGATAGCATCAGTATTCAGTTGGCAATAGGCATTAAAATCATTCTCAAACAAATCTTCCTGAGATGACAGGCACGAATAAAAAGAATCCTCATCACTACTTTCATAACAGTCATTAAACACAACCCCTCCCTCTTGTTTAAAGTAGTACATTAAATGCAGTTTTCTACTAAAAGAAAAGATTTCACTTTTAGGTACATTTAATCTCGGTAAGGCAGTTGGTATAAATTTGAGACCAAGACATAATACAGACACAACCACATCAGAAATGTCATGTTTGGACACATTTATCACATGTAAATGATCACAAACTACATTAGTACCGATGTTTTTTCTTGTTGCACTGTCCCTTCTTGTTATAGTTCTTTTGCTGGCCCCATTCACTGCAGCCCCGTTTTCTGTTGTTAGTCTGTTTTAACAAAACTGGAACTCCAAAAACAGCTCTGCATGTTTTTCGGATTTTGTGCTTTAGGCAAAGCTGGAAAGTGTTCCACACTCCCCTCAGCCCCAGCACTCACATCTCCCTCTTCAGAAGCAGCAAGAGAAACCGAGGAAAAAGCAGACGCAGTTTTACCCCCCTGACATCATTACTGCCATTATTGCTTCTGTTCTAGGTGACAAAGATCGGTTGTTTTTTTTCCAAGAAAACGCTTTATCAAGACTGTAATCCTTTGTCTCTGTTAATTTTATGGCTTTTACGCTCTACTAGTAATTCTTCAAAGTCCACAAGTCTGCCATTAATTTCCTCCAGCATACTAGTCAGTTTAACAGATGTTAAAAGTTTATCAAGTTCAACACTCACCATTCTGATATCTTATTTAAGCCTTCGCTTCTCTAAGTCATCCCTCTCAGTTAGGATGCGTATCCATTCAGTGGAGCACTGGTGAGTTGCCTGTACCAATCTTTTTCGAAAGGCTATATCCTCACCATTCCCTTCCTCAAAGAGGGTTGTAGGTGCTTTGTATGCTTGCAGACCTCTTGGGGTAATGTTCAGCTGTACATACCACTGAAGGCAAAGAATATTAATGTGTGTACTAGACACCTTCTGCAACAGATTCTCCAGCTTCTCCCTCAGATTTACAGCCTCTGCCAATAAAGCAGTCACAGTAGAGGAGCCCAAAGTTTGAAAAGGGTTCACAAAACGACATTCGCGTTCCACCATAAAGCGCTCCCAAGCAGTAGCCATAGCTGGACCCTGAACAGCTGCTTCAAGAGTAGCCGAATTATCAGTCCCAGGCACTTTAGAAGTACCAACTGCTTCTAGATTTCTAGAGCCTCTTTCATTTAGTTGTAAAACAAACTGCTGAATAGTCCTTTGACTGCCATCAATAGTATCATCCCTAAATGGACGTGGTACATTATTTGCAGGATCACTGGCCATACAAATAGCAAATACAACTTAAGAAATAAATAAATAAATAAATAAAATGATAAAATACCACCAAGACCACTGATCCAAGAAGTAAGCAAATTTATTGAAATACATAGCACCTCAGCTTACACATCCTTCCAAGAGTAAAAACACTACAAAATACTGTTTGCTTATATACAGCATATTGCACATAACAATTAATCAATTAAGCATACAGTTCAAATCACATACTTCCAATTACATTCTTTGTTGAGTCCCTGAGGCTCCAAAGTACCATACTTAAAATCAGCAGGGTTTCTTTTTTTTAAGAGTTTGTTTTTTAAAGATACACATTCACCTATGCCAGCTTGCAATTTTTCCAAGACACAACCCCTAAGAGAATCAGGGTTAGAGTTGTGTGCTATCAAAAAATGACTCCCAAGGAGACTCTAATTTTTTTATTTTTTATGTCTCTAATATGTTTCTGCAACCGGACCCAAAACTCCTATATGTTTCCCCTATGTAAAACTTCTTACACCCACATCTCAGCACATACGCTAACAACTGTATTCATGCCTAGCCGTAAACTTGATGTCATTAATATAGGGAAAAGAGCTTACTACATATTGACAGATAGAACAGCCATCACATGGAGCACTGCCTTCATTTATGCTTAAGCTCGGACTGACATTAACATCTGGTAAACAAAATTGGTTATGTACCAAAATGTCAGACACATTCCTAGCTCTTTTATATGCAATACTCAATACCTTAACTTTCTTTTGCATTTGCTATGACCTTCTGACACTGCACAATTGATTTATCTTGAGAGTGATTGTAAAACCTATACCTTTGCCTACCGTACAGGGTACTACTCCTAATACAGAACTTGTCCTTTGATTCCCCACATAAAAATACATTCATTTGCACTTTTTCATGTTGAACACCACCTGCGAGCTGTCAGCCCAATATGCAAAGTGTACTAGTCTTCATAGTAAATGCAGTCTGCCATTCCTGATCGATTTTCCAGTGTTTGTTTCATCAGCAAACAAGATAATGTTATACTTCAGCCTTGCATGCTGTCTGAGAGCAGGACAGGTCCAGTCACTGAATCCTGTGGCATCCTGCCAGTTACTGAACTGATGAAGCTCTGACAAGGGCAGAAGCACTTATCTCTTGTTTTAAGTTTATAAACTGTGGCTTAAACAAGCGATACCAACTTGAATCCTTTTGTCTTATTTTTAGTAAGAATGCAAAGTGTTCTTTGTCCCAGAGCTTACATAAGAAGAAATGACAACGGTCTGTTTCAGTCATTCATATGCTGATCTCAAGAGCAATCATTTCTGTACAACTAGTTTTACATAAACTCCAGGTAAGTAACCACTTGTCCTTCATAATGAACTTTGCCCTTTCCCCACTGTATTGCAATCTTGGACTTGGTATGTTTAGTTGGAGGGGGGGTGTGGTGGCCACAGCCCCCCATGTGGGTTGGTTTAATTTGCTTTGGTATACCATTTTTAGTTGTTTTGTTGTTCCTGACACATGGTTACTTATCCGGAGTTTGTTCATCAGTGTTCTGAGTGTTCATTTATGTGAGGTTTCAGCAGTTTCATCTCGGTCTTGCCAGATTCGAAATTTTGGTTTTTTGGTCTTATCAGACATACTTTAAGTAAATTAGCGCTATTTGTCATTCATTACAGGCAGTAGAAATGGAAATCCTGTCAGAAAAGTAGAAAAGTAAAGTTATTTCACTGATCAAAATACTTCCCTCTGCTGGTTCATAGTGCAGTGAAAAGCAAAATATGCTTGAGGGTGTTGTTCTGCCCCTGTGCAAGGGTGTTGCTTACCCCTGCTGTATAGGTTCATGGCAGGAAGATCATGGTAGCTAAACAAAGTTCTTTCATTTTGAAAATATAGTAATGAACGAGAAAGAGAATGCAGACACGGCCTACTTTTGAGACTTTAGGAAAGCATTTAACTGTATAATACATGAAGTGTAGTGAGGCGGTCTGCAGTTGTGGAGTAGTCTTTAGAAGTAAATATGAGTAAAATGCTTCCCAGATAATAGAACGTAGTGAATAGTAATAAATTATGACCACTCAGTTGAAACTGTAGTTCACAGTCAGATACCATTTGTTATTCAGTGCAAAGGCCAATCCTTTCATATATAGCTGACATAGAAGGTTTGAATGAAGTATTTTGACTTTTTATTGATTGCACCAGAGTGTAAGGTAATCTGGGTTGATTCAAAAAACTTGTAAGAAGGATGACGATCCATCGACAAAGCTGAGTGACAAGTCAAAAATTTGTCATTTTAAATGCAGTCCAGGAAAATTCATCAAGGAAAATTGTAAGAAAGGGTTGCAAACTTGAAGTGAAATCAGCAGCAAAGAAACTTGAAAAAGATCTATGAGCAATCATATTGGATCTCATAAAATAAGAAAATTAAATGATAAAAATAAAATAGGCTTGGTGGATACTGAAATGCAGAGAACAGTCATCAGCAGTATAATAGCAAATTGTTGTTCTGTAAAGCTATTTGGAAGACCTCCAGCTTTAGTATTGTGCACAGATCGGGAAGGATCATTTCTGCAAGGCAGCAGAAGTTGTGTGGTCTGTACCAGGAAGCATATAAAGAGAAACTGCAAAACTGTAATGCATTATGTGTTTGTCTCAAAGAAATAAATCAGAAAGCATGAGCGAATATTTTATGTACCTCAATAAAATCTGCAAAATGTAAGTCAGTTTCATCCTAAAGCATGGATATTTGAGAATAAAAATAATTTAGAGATAAAAGATTTATGTATTGAGACATGAGAATTTTTTTTTGCAGGAAAACTGGAGGTTGATCAGGCTAACCTTGCTGAAAAGGCAGTAAGGTTAGAAACAGTAATGGAATGCAGGAATGCATGTGGCAGGTATACAACTATTTTTGTAAGAGTAAGATATCAATCTGCTGTTTACTTTGTTATTTTTGAAATGAATTAAGTTGACTGAGACAGTCCTCACTTACCATCATATCTGTTTACCAAAGAGGTACAGCATTGTGAACACAGACCTAGTCAGCTTGATAGAGCATTAATTTATAATACAAAAAATGACTAGTAATAAGGAGAGATGTGTAGGACACAACAAAAATATATTTCTGTGTAATTCCATTTTGTTGACATTGTTGATCCCACTGGACCTCTAACCTCTTCTCAGTACAGACTTAGTGTGATATATGTATACACAAGGAAAAGTTTGACAGGACACCAGAAGAGCTCCCGTTAAATCTCCGGCTGTTGGTGCTGTAAGCAGGCATAACTTGTGGTATGGCAGAAAAGTATGACAACACCAATCTGTTCAGAGAATACAGGACCCCCTGCTCTTCGTGTAGGATCAGTGGCTGGAAATACAGAGTTACTGGTTGGATTCTTTTGGTCATATCCATGCACAAAAGTTTCCATTGGTGAGTCATATTTTTAATTTTGGAAGTCAGAATCTCATTATTAACTGATACAGATTCCTGAAAAGGTATTGCCTTGAATAAGTCTATGCACTTGATAGATGACTACTTCTTTAAAAAGTGTATTGTCGCAAAAGATCAAGTGAGAATACATAATGAACTTTGAGAACCTCCATTTTCTGAATACATGTTTTCTTTCTTGAAAATCCACCATAATATGTCAAAAACTGAAAGTCTCTGGGGGAGATCATTTTTAGGATTTGTCAAATATAACAAAAGATCATTAGCATATACTGATACTTTCTGAGTTGTTCTAGAAATATGATGTCTTGTTATGGTGTCAGACTAATCTTTATTGCTAGGGACTCCAAATATGATGCAAAAAGTAAATGAGACATTGGACATACCGGGTCTATATTACAACGTTGAACTAAAACAAGTTTGAACGTTGTAATCTCAAACCCTAAAGTCCAAACGTGGAAAATAGTGAAGCCACGGCACATCGACTTTTTTCCCAGGGAAAAAAAATCTGTGGGCCATTTTCGGGGCTTTGCTGTTTCTTCCACTGTGGGGCGATCTTGGAATTGGTATATTTAAGTAGGGGGTGTGGGACACACAGCCCCCCACTTCAGTTTAGGTTTAAGGTTACTTTTTTGGGTTTTTTTGTCACGGAGCTGTGATATTTTTTCCCCCTGGGTTTCGAACATAACGGTTCGATATTACAACAATCCAACTTTTGTAAGTTAGTTGTGATATAGACCTGGGCATACCTACCTAGTTCCTCTAGTAATGTTGAAATATAAAGAGAGGTTAATTCCTGTCTTAATCATGACAGAAGATTCTACATACAGACATTGGAGAAACTCTGTAAACAAGGAAGGAAAGGCAGTCTGGCGAAGTGACTCAAAAAGAAACTCTTAACTGTTTCTGTCAAATGCCTTTTCCACATCCAGACTGGCCAGCAGTAAGGGTACTTTTCATTGTTTGCGTTATGAGTTGTTAGGAATGTTTTAAGTAAGTTGTCACTTGTTGCCTGATTCAGACAGATCAAGCTGCCACAATTTATAATCGTAGTTTGACTTAAATAGGTCTATATAATGCCAGGTGAACATGGATCCTCATTCGATTTCAGTGCTAGGGAAACAGCATGCTACCTGGTGTGTGTGTGTGTGTGTGTGTGTGTGTGTGTGTGTGTGTGTGTGGTGTGCGCTCGCGCATGTTTGTGTTTGTTTGGGGGTATGGTCCTTGATGTTAAATGAAATTGGCTAACTTGGTAAAGTTTTCAAAAAATGTTTTCCTGCCCATTTGTAGATTTCCTTTGGGAGCCCATCAGGATCTGGAGTTGTAGCTAACAGTAGTTTAGACAAGACCAGTTCAGCTTCATTCTGTGTCACTGGTTGCATTAATACATAACTTTGTTCCCCCAAGAAATCTTTTAATTGGATTGAAGTGAGGAAAGTCTTGAGCCTTTTCTGTGTTTACTCGTTAAGAGGTACCCCTTTATAAACCTTACCAAAATATTGTATAAAACTTAAAATCTTACTGGTGTGGAAACAGTATTTCCAAAATAGGGATGTATTAATTTGGTCACTAATCTGTCACTAGATTGTTGCCGGAGCCATAAGGACGTCTTGGCCTGCTCATGTTCATAATGTAACATTGTAGAGATCCTCTCCTTTAAGCCCTTTAGTGTATATAGCAGCATCAACAACACTTGCATCTCTAATTGTGTGTCTTTGCTGTACCAAAAGGGCCTCCTGGAGAGATCTGAATTTCAAAATGTCATAGTCTTATTTTGTCTTGCTGCTTGTTTGAATTTTTCAAACTGCATGATAACTCCTGCATACACAGGGAAGAGTCTGCATCTTGTTTGTCTTTTTGGAACATTTGGGAGTATGTTCTGCTCATTTCCCTGTAACTGTCTCAGTACTTTTGTAATGATTAGCACTGCTCTGTGTACTTTTCATACAAGTTCTTAAGAATGTTTGCTGTCCATAAGTGGAAGTACCCTTCAGTTTTTTACAAACGTTGATTGCATTTATGTCATTGCCAACCAATTGAATGCATACCCTTTCTGAAGGCAGATCCAGTCAAAGGATTTTTACCTGCATTTCTTGTTCTTCATGTTGGTGACCTACCAAGCAGACCAGTGTATCAGCTGTACCAGCTTTAACAATAAAGTCTTAGAAGTCTGCAGGTGATAGTAGTTTTCATGAACCAGCTGTGGCTGGCTGGAATTCATTATTTACTACAGCTGCCCTCCTCTTTAACCTTACACCTTATAGCACCATTGCAAGACTAAAAAACCCACAGAAACAGAGAATAATGAAAGAGATACCTGTATGACTATGCATTTTTGTGTGAAAGGGACTAGCAGGGAGGCAAGTAGTTTTTTCTTAATTAAGAAAGCCTTCCTGAACTTAGGCTCATATAAAAACCTAATGCTTCAGCAAATCTACCTGTTCTGGAAAAAGATGAGGATGTAACCCAAGCTGTGAGAGAAAATATTGACTCTTTGGACTTGGGTCCCCCTGTCACTTGGCAAAGCTGAAATGACTGGATCCGGAACATAGTAAATGATTTTATTTAAATTTAAATCTCTAAAAGCAGTGTAAATGCAAGTGCTTTTCTTCTTATTTTTTTGGTGTTCCAAGCTGTTGTTTTTTTTTTATTTTTTTTAACTCGGGTAGAGCACAGATCACAAATGACGAATTTCAGTCTCAGCCTAGGAAAGCATTAAAGGTTTGCAATTACAGAGATAAACTGGAGGAAGTAAAGTGTGTGTGTATACGTACACATACACACACATTATTTATATATATATATATATATATATATATATATATATATATATATATATGTATATATTGTGTGTATGTGTATATATGTATACATATATACGTATATAGTTGAGAATGTCAAGGAATTATATACAGTGATAGCGATAAACATACATATATGCAATTTCTTTAAAGTCATAAGACAGGTGAGCAAGTTTATAAAACCCACTTTGCATTGTTACATACAGTTGTATACAAATTAGTATATCTTTTACTAGAGCGTAATATAGATGGCTGAGATTGCTTGCAGCCCAGACCTAGAGTTTGAAGTACTTTAGCAGTTCATTAGTGTAATGAGTTTTAAAGCAGAGGGAATAAGAAAAGTTTCAGTAAATGGAAGTTTATGGCTTTATTAGGTTATGTGATTTGACCTCTTACAGTGACATTTTGCCATTTTCAGGGGGCGTATTTTCAGCTGAGAATGGAGTT
>NC_056730.1:979181343-979376343 GCF_019279795.1 Protopterus annectens
CATTCTTCAAGCTATCCTAGCAGTAATATTTGAGATATTAATTTAAGAACTCTCTGAGAGTGAGCAATTCTGTATTATGTCTTTGACCTGACAACATCAAGATCCACTCAACACATCTGCCTTGCTGCTGTAATAGTAATCAGGAATATAGCAAAGCTTAATTTAGATGATTTCCAAGAGGTTCTCCCATTCGATTCACAGCTGGAGTGCGGGGAGTGCCTTCTGTGTGGAGTCTGCATGTCCTCCCCGCGGTTGGGTGGGTGTTCAAAAGACATGCATAAATGGGCGTGCCTCTGTTGAAGGTTGAACGTTGAGCTGGCACCTCGGCATTCATGAAAATCTACTGCCAATCATTAGCGGACCGGTGTTCCGCTGTGGCGACCCCTAACCAGGAAAAGCCGAAAGAATTCAGATGATTTTCTTTGAGACTGTCCTGCAGTGTTGTTTTAAATATTTCCTGTGATTTTGAACTCTGCTGTCACTGCAAATATATATGAGTATTTTCTTGTTCTTTTAATATTTATTATTAAATGTATTTAAACCTTTCATTGTGGCCGATCTGTCTAGAGCTATTTAAGTTCTGAGAGTACATGCAAATTTATTTTGTGACACTGTATAGGCCACTCCTAATAGCCTTGCTCTTGGTCAAACTGCCATTTGTACTAACAGTAACATTGCATGGTAAGATTGGACACACTTTAAGGGCCTTAAAGTAGCTAAAAATGAGTGACTGGTGGCAGGGGAACTACCTTATAATCTGGGCAGAAGCGGGCATCGCAAGTACACCTGTGCCAGCCTTTCTCAGATATGTGTGTATAAGTCAAACCTCAAAGAGTATGTGTATCAGCTACTAGGGCAGGGACACGAAGCACTGGTTGGACAAAGAGGGTGCTGGAGATCTTGGCTTGGTCACTCAGCTGAGATCTCAGTTCTATAGCAGTGCCAGTGGGGAGTCTTGCTGGGGATCTGAAGAAACAGGGAGAAAACAGCCCCAGACTGACTGTGGTCTCTGTGTTCTCTTAAGGGAGGTTGCACTTGATGCAGAGAACTGCATCTGGAAATACTGTGCATGTACCTGTCATCCTCCCAATGTATGTCCCCCACTGTTGTCAGTAGTGAAAATTGAGGCTCCTTGATTACTGGTCCAGTGGTGGGTTGTCACAGGTACCCCTCCTGTTTTTCTGTCAAAGTTTACAAGTGTACCATTCCACTATTATAGTCTATAGTCCAGGACAACAACTTAACAGCTTCTCCACAGCAGTCTAGATACTGTATGACAATGGTAATTCACCTTAGGCCTCATTATTACTCCAGTTTCCCTCCTTACGGCTTACATTTCATCACTGAGAAACTGAAGCTTCTATCACTTTAGACAGCCGGTATCATTTTATTTCATGAAAGATCCTTTTTTTTTTCTCATCATGTACAGGTGGGTCCTCTATCACTTTTTAAGAGCCTAGTGGATGGTGTCACATTTCTTTTAAACAAGTTCATTGAATCATCAGTTATGACATAGGCAATCATACATTTGTTATAAATAAAATCAAACCACATTGACATTTTCAGTTGCAAATGTTATACATCCCATATAATCTATACAGTCGTTGCAAGTCAAACATTACAAAGTTGATTCACTTTCTGCCTTCTGTTGTAGCTTATTCCTCCTCCAAAACATTATTTTGTATGCATTGTTCCCACAATTCCCATTTTATCTATGTAATTTACTTCTACCATTTGAAAGATCCTGTTATTTATGGTTATCACCCCAGCAAAGAGTAGCACATAGTTCCAGGCTGTTATATGTAGAGAACACTTTGCAGTTTTGCACTAGGACAGAACTCTCCTTCATTCCCAAGGTGGCATCTAATATAGCCATGAACATGGTCATTCAGTTCCAGGTCCTTTTCCTTATCCTGTCAGAATAGAGGAAATAAACTGTTGCAGTCAATGACTTTTCATAGAAGGGCTAAACCCAGAAGATAAAATAAATTACTAAGCCCATGTGTTGGTATCCTCGGACAAAGCAATCTTATTTTATTTCGTTATACAACACATTTTAGTAATGCCTTTGCTTATAACATATGTAAAATAGCATTTTTGCCAATCATACCAAGCCAGATTTGTAGTTTATAACCAAGAGTAGGTTTCTGCCACAACAACCATGCAGGGCATGCTGTCGGACTATTCTCCCCAGAGTTTATAAATGCTTTACATTCTACTCATAATGGTCTTGTTACTGCATCAAGAACCTTATTTAAAGGAAACAGCAAAGATAAACTTGTTCACTCACACTTGCTGTAGGCCAAAAAAGGTTTTACTAATTCAAGCTTAGGAGCTTTTAAGTGGCCAGGACAGTTACGATTCCTTCTTTTACTGCCGATCACATATTCTCCAGTTAAGCTGACAATATTTCAAGTCTGCCTGTACCTCCACAGTTGGTTAGTATCCTCTTGAGCGCACATACCTGTTCTTTCCCCAGTCTTGTCTTTTCATAATAATAACCAGAAATAATGCATGCCAAAAACGGAATAGGCTACTTCATTAGTTTGGTCACTTTAGGTGTAGTGTTCTCTTCCACTGACATTAATTTGTGTTTCTTCTTCGTATAATTCTTCTGCAGCAGAGATCTCTACATATCTAGCTGCAGGGTCTTTCTTAAAAGAATGTAAAACTTGCTAACAACCTATCATCTTGCTTTCAGTCTGAATGTTGTGCTTTTTAAGAGGAAGGTGGCACTGGATGCTGTTTATAACCAGTAGAGTGAGTGGATCTCACTCACCCACCTTGTAAAACAAGGAATTTTAACTTTGACTCAAAGAACCTCTAAATTGGTCTCTCTGATGAACAAACTTCATTGTACACCTATCCATCTGGATAGATTCCTATTGAAAAATGTCCTTAATTTCAGAAGTGCTTTCAACATTTGTGATGAGTCAAATAGTTACAGTATTCTGGCATTTTTTCTCTTACATCAGGGTATTAATGTAGATGGATTGCTACATACCACGGATATCCACAGGTGGCATAATTTCTTCATTGTCAGGTAAATGATACCAGATCACCAGATGACTTATTTGCCTAAATCATACAAGACCTGTAAAGACTGCATGTTTCATAGTTTCATAGATGTGTACTAGGCTAATGGCCCTGGAGCCTTTACAAGCCTAGCCCGTAGAAGTGCCCTGGCATTGTGCCACCTGACGTTAGTCTCCACCAAGAGGCCAGTTTCTAGTGGTGTCCCACAAGGCTTGGTACTGGGGTCTCTCCAGTTTACAATACATTTCTCCAAAGTCAAGGCAAATGTCGAGGGCCTCTGACTGACCAAATCTGCTGATGACTGCAAGCTGGGTGCAATCAATGAATACTCCAAAGATGTAGGCATTACCCAGGATAGTCTGACACAGACAAATAAATGGGGCTAGAAACACGGCCTAAAACACAATGCAAAAAAAAAAAAAAAAAGGCAAAATTACACTCTTTAGGAAGACAACTTCCCTGCGTATTACAACATCGATAAAACCCCACTAAACGCAAACCCAGGGGTAAAGCACTTCGGAACTCAGTACAACAGTGACCTGAACTTTGATCATGTGTCCATAGCAGAGGGCATGGCATGCAGATCTAAGGAGAGCATAGTCCCACTATACTCAGTCCTCATTAGACCAATAATGGACTATAATACACCCTTCTGCATGTACCAGACCTGGAGCGACCACAGACGTTCCTCTAAAAAAAATTTAGACACACACACACACACACACACACACACACACACACACACACACAGCGTGTAAATATGTCCTATGCAGATAAGTCCTTGTACTCCAGTTTCCTACAGACTACTGAGGGGCGATTTATGCGCAGCCTACAAGGCATTTCCAATCAAACTCTGATGGATCTGTTACACATTTGCAAAACAGCACTAGAATTACGTGATCTAAGGATTGTAACCTCATCTGTAATAAACAAAACATGGAGGAGCAGGTATGTGTCTCAGAAATTATCCCCTCTCTGACAGACTCCCCATTCATGTGACACGGAGCTCTTCCCTAAGCCTATTCAAACCTAACTTGGACCAATGGATCGGAAATTGCAACTCCACAACTGGCTTGTCATTTGTGGCCCTTATGGACATGACAGGGTCAATGCCATAAAGCAAAGACACATACTAAAGTTGTTCTAACTACGAGGCACTAATAATTGGGAAAACTGGGATACAAATGGCTAGACTTAAATATGCTCTAGGGCTGTTAACCTAGTAATCTTCTATGAAATGCAATTTGGACAAATGGGTGGGAAATCGCAAATTAACCATTGGCTTATTGCCTGTGCCCCTTATGGACGGGGGAGACTTGATGCCTTAAGGCACAGGCATATACCAAACCCTTCGTCATTGGGCACTGATAATTGGGAAAACTGCAGCGTGAAAGGCTAGGCTTTAAAGGGCTCTAGGGGTCTAGGACTGGTAACCTTGTAAAATCCTATGAAATACATAAATCAATTCACAAATGAAAATGCACACACCACGTATGTACACAAGCACTTATAAAGTACGCAAACCATGCACGTATCTTCTACATATATCTAATAAAAAACAATGCCAAAGAAAATGCACGGTAAATGGACCCAAAAAGTTGGACTTGGCCTGGGGTAGAAAGAAATCATGATTAAACACCAAATTTAGACAACAAGTTGGGTGGGCATCAGTGAATCCTTATTTCATCGTAAGGAGGAAACACTCTTGGCAGAGAAACAATTGCCGTGAAATTACATAAGACTAGATTACGACCAAAACAAGAAGTTCGATACAGATACTTGTTCAAAACAATAACCACAAAAGTCACAAGATTCCTATCACAGAACAGAAGCATTAATGACAACCACAACTGGTCACGTTTCAGTTGTTACTCCAATCGCTACTAAACACATTTTAATTGACATTCCAGTATATACGGTGTCAAAACAATTCTTGAGTGGTATCTCAATCGTTTTCATCCAGGGAACAAAAGATGTTATAGAATAATTTTCTCCGAACCATGCATGCCCCATTTCACTCGGTATGAGCAAAGGGCACGACCTAAAACAGGACAACCTGGGCAAACCGAAAGCAATAGCTTTGGAGAAAGACGACCTACAGAATTTGCTACTACTTAGCTACAAATACAGTGTATTTACTCAGCCTACTACATGGTTTAACACTTAAAATAACTAAGCAATGTAGTATTACTACGATACGATACAAAACCAAGGGAAACCACTTCCACTGTTATTTCATACATTCGATTGTGACCTACAATTATTTCACAATGCATAACCCCTCCCCCTCTTCTACCAGTATCAGTTCCGGTATACGATATTAAAAAGCATCTCCACTGAAGGAAACTATCAATGCAACAAAAATACAGCCTTAGTCTCCTTAATAGAAAATCCTTCTCGCCTCAGAATCATCTAGCCAAAATCGTAACCTAACAATTATCCCAAAATGCACTCCCCTTCCATTGGTATCAATTCCGGTATATGATATAACAAATCTCCATTACAGCGAAAAATGCCAATACAGTAACTGTTCAGTTTCATTAATTTAAAAGGTCCTTCTTACGTCAGAGTCATCTGGCTAACCTGTGAAGGAACTAGGCCCTAAAGCCTTCATGTATGAAAGCATGTGGGTCATTGCAAGGGCACAGTGCTTGAGAGAACAAAGTTGATGTTGCTAGCTTATTGTATTTCTTTCTTTCTGATGTAAGTATGGAAAACTGTCACTGTTGCAAGTCAGGCTGCTAGAACATCTGCTATCCATGTGGCTTATCTTACAGTTATGCCTACTGAAAATTCATGGGAAACTGCAGCATAAACTGCAGTATAACACATGCATTAAGCATTACCAATTTAATGCCTGTTTCTGAAACAGACCCAGATTTGAAAGATAAATCCTGCAACAGTCATTTTAATGACTGACCACCACCCTTTTAAATTACCAGAAGTCATGTGCTGCTTAGGATTCTGCTTATTTGTTTTACTACTACAAGAATATTCACATCTCAGAGTAAATCAGCAGTTATGTGAGGTACTAATGATAACGGTCGATTATCCTCGACTTCCAGCTTACTTTTTCAGTCCCTCATTAAGAAATGCATTATGCCTATCCCATGCATTCTTCAATTCCTTCACAAATTTTGAACCTGAAATACAGCTTTGTCACACAGACATTTACCTATGGCCATAGACACACAGCACAGTTCACTGAAGAAGTGAGCTGCTGAGATCACTAAATGCAAGTAGAAGAGAGCTGAAGCAACCAAAAGATAACATACTCTGCAACGTGATGGTAGTTGCTGAGAACCCATGCTGGTGTGGCCAGGAATCATTGTATAACATTTGACCAGATGCACAGAAGAGAGTACAGCAGCACCTTGAATTTCCAGTGAGCTACAACTTATTAGCCGTAATTGTTACTTTCCACAGCCAAATACCAAAACCAAGCAAACTGTCCATCCCCTCACTGGGTGCATTCACGCAGTGTTGAAATGTAATTTGTTTACAAGTATTCTGCTGTGTATGTGGAATTAGAGATCCTGTGTATAGCCAATCGCCAAGGTCCCTACTGTCAGTGCATATTTCTGCTTGCCATGGCACTGACCTGTCATGTGTTCCCATTTCAAAGGTCAGTGGCATGCTGAATGCAGCTTCAGTATGACTACTGTGCCATTACCGTGGCTGGTATGCATTTCATTGTCCAACCATCCTCAGGAGCCTTGCTGTCCAGTGAGCCGTCTCTTGTCAACACAGTCATATATTTTGAACCTACAGCCAAGTTTAAAGACTGTGCTAATCTTTCAACAGCCATTCTTAAAAATAATGCCTTTCACCTTCCCTGAAGCATGTACCTTATATCTGTAAACTCTGACCTCTTGTTCACATGCTTCTCTCCCTCTCTTTCCCTGTCTCTGTAATATGGCAACCATTTTGACTCTGTGGTTTCACTTGTGGAACTTATTTTTTTTTTCTGTTGTAACTCTTCTTTTCTTTTATTGAAAAGGGTACATATTGGACACTTTTACTTTCTCTTTATATGGCTTCTGGGAAGAACTTAAACTTCTTGTTGCCATCTTCCAAACCACTTGCATCCTGTCTTTATCCTTGTCAGCATGAATTTTCCTGAATTTGACAGACTATTCTAAATGACATTGTAACAACTGTCTATAAAGAAGTATATATATATATATATATATATATATATATATATATATATATATATATATATTAGTTTTGTACTTTCTACCAGTGATTCATGTTGTTCAGCCTGGTATCCCAGCATATTTCTTTTCTGCTTTTGTTATGCTGGACGTTTACTGCTGTCTTGTCTGATGTGAATACTTCAGCACCTGTACCTTTGTTATTTATACTGTTCCTCTTTCAGGCTGCTATTTTCTAGATACATTAAATTTATGCTGTAAATACTTTCCTGTCTTTTCACACTTCCCTTCTTCCTCTCCATGCCACTTGTATCACCCTTCTTCTTACCTGCATATTATTTACAGAAAAGGTTAGATTTTTTTCCTATTTGCATGTTATTTGCAAAAAAAATATAAATATCATTTCTTACTGACCTTCAGAAATGTTGTTTATTTAGACTACAGTATTTTAGTGTCCCTTTCATCTGAGTATATTCCAGTTATTATCACCTGTGTTCTTTTGCTAACTAATGGTTTTCCCCAGGTACCACAGTCCAGTCCAAGATGTTCAGTACCATGCCAAGCCCCTTGTTAAAGTCTAAGAGGTCATATCTACAGCCTAGTTCTTATATAGTGGCATGTTACCTGGTCTAAAACTCTCAGCTTTGCCTGGCATGACCTTATTGCTGTGAACCCATACTGTAGTTGGGTCCAGGAATTTTCTGGCTTCCAAATCTTCAAAAATTATTTCCTTCAGAAGTGATTCCATGTTTTTTCATACAACTAAGTCAATAATGCTGGGTGAATAGTTTTCAGGTTCTGTGTCGTCCCCAGTCTTATGAAAGGGAGTCTCGTTTTGAGTTGCGGAAGCTGGTTGTAGAACAAAACCATGAAAATGATTTATAGTGTAAGTGTGGAGGGGAGGGTATTGTGTGCAAGATCATATGAAGCTGAGAATGTGTTGGAGTGAGAGGAGCTTTGGAGATAGTGTAACATGGCTTCCTAGACTTGCTGAGGTTGAAATATAAGCAAAAACCCTTTTTTTGTGCAAGCACCTACATTAAAGTATTCTGAGATGAACAAGACAGTTACATTATCAGTTTATGCCAGTCGTTATGGTTTTTAGGGAGTGATTCTGTGTCATCACAATAAACAAAACATGCTGGAGGGATAGGTTCCTGACCCAGAGACTCCCCAGACTCTGGAATAGATTGCCCATACATGTCAAGCAGAGTGCCTCTTTGGTCCTCTTCAAAAGGAACTTTGACGATTGGATGAGGGAAAGGAAATTCATCCCGGGGATCACGTCAGTCGCCCTGCTAGACAAGGGGTCCAGGGAAGTAAATAGTGTGGGAAGAAATAGCCAGGGAATTGTTAAGGCTAGGCTTGTATAGGCCCTAGGGCTGATAGCCTAGTACCAACCTATGAACCTAAGAGAAACAGCTGCATATAGCTCTAGAGAATTTCCTGACTGACAGAAAAGATGTGCTCAGAATGAAAAAGAACTGTTTGCAATTGTGCATTGCTATGACAAATTTCACAATTATATTTATGTAAGAGGACTGAGGTTGGGAGTGATCGTAAGCCATTAGAGCGTATTTTCAAGAAATCATTGCACAAAGCTCAGTTAGGACTGCAGAGAATGCTTTTATGTTTGTAGAAGTATGGCCCAAGAGTGAGGGATGAGTCATTAAGTTAGGTGCGTATGGTTCATAGTTACAAGAGCAGTAAGATTTCTTGATAGACAAGTTGGAAGTTGAGTTGGCTGGTTTATGCTGCCTTTCTTCGTGACAGATAAGAAACTTTGAATGTCAGAAATGCACTGTGGGAGATCCAGAGAGGTGAGAATCCTGAAGAAGCTTCCATGAAAGATTGTCATGTTTTTGTCATTGCTAAATGAATTCAGCCTTATCTTTCATTCAAAGAGGACATGAGCTTTATTTCACGTATTTGTTCAGAGCTGATGAATTAATCTTTATAAATTAGCCGAGTCATGAAATGTTGAATGGAATTCATGAATCACATTTAGGAGTAGTCAGTACCAAAGAATGAGCATGTGATGTGTTATTTTGGTCAGGCATCTCATTGCATAAAAACATACACATTACAGCAGTGTGTTCTGTGTATTCCGTATATAAAAATAATAATCCTAGAGATCCAGTGATGTTATATTTAGTTCCAGGAAGACCATGCTCCAGAGTTACTGCAGATTTGTTTCCTGTATCAAGGTAGTATCTTCCTTTTAGTGTATAATACATGTTGATTATTTTAGAGTTTCTGGAAGTTGTAAAGCTGACTATACTGCAAGTCTAGGTTTAAGTATTATACTGAAATCTGTCTTTGCAATGCATGGTAGTCCTGATGTTGTAATATTTCAAGGATTTTTCATAAGAAGTGAAGCTCTGACATATTATGGCAAGTCCAAGTTATGCTGTCTGACTAGGGAAGCATTTAATGAGGAACTCACAGAACAGTAACAGGTGACTACTGTCTTTATTGCTTTGTAAGAATTTGAAAGTACTCTATTGCAAAGTGGTGTTCTGTCACCAGCATATTTATCAGTGTGTTATAGTACAAAAAGCAGAATTTTTGTCTGCTTTATTACTGATCCCCGAGGGGAAAAAAGGTTACTGTACAAAGCATGAACAGAACGCTTTCTGATTTCCTGGAATGAGGCCAGGAGAAAATTAAACAAAGCTGCCATACTAAACAACCATTTGCAACTGCTGTTTCAGTGTATGGACAGCCAAAAAATCCTTTGCTGTCCAAACATTGGAGAGTGCAAAGAAATAGTAGCTATTTGCTTTAATGATTTGTAAGTCACCGAAAAGCATTAAGTGGTGATAAGACGCCCTCCAATAGACTTGAGTCCAGAGAGGTACTTAAGTCCAGAATATCAAGATAGTGTATTGGGGAACTCTCACCAGACTATGATATCCCAGATCTATATTAAACTGTAAGCTACTACAGAGGGAACAATTTCTTTAATATTTGATGTTCAAGATGCAGAAATCCAACCTGTTCAAACAATCTTTCCAAAAGTTGATGCTATCATCCAAGTAATGACCATAGAGAGACATAGAAGAATTTTTATTTTCATTTTTTATACTCAACCACACACTTCTTAAGGTTCACAATGGAAATTCAAGCTGATATGATTAATTACTTGGATGTCAGCATTTTTAAAAATAGGAATATTCATCAGTTTGAATACACTCTTTACAGGAAACCAGTCTATTCAAATTCATTGTTACATTTTAATAGCTGGCATCCCCTTCACCAAAACGTCTTTGATGAAGGGGCAGTGTGTGAGACTGGCTAGTTGGTTTCCAATGAAGGTATATTTAAAAAAAGAATGTCACAAACTCAAACAAATGTTAATTAGGAGATGGTACCCTGAGAATTTTTTTACAGGAAGTTTTCATGGAAGTGGCAAAGAAAAGAGAATCATATAGTTTTACACCTATACTAGGTAAAGGCAAGTCAGCTATCACCCCGAATACTGAAAATGACTAACACATTTTAGAGAGTGGTGATACCAAAGAGCTATAGCCATTTACTGTGCAATTTTACACGATCTAAGACATTATTCAGAGAAACTGGAATGTATTTGTGATTGATCAGGAAAACATTAACATTGTAGGAGAGAGACCTAAGATTGTATATAAAAAAGATGTGCGCTTTAAGATGCTATGTGAAAAATCATATCAAACCCATCAAAAGGGTGGCGTGGTAAAATGCGGGCATTGTGCTTAATGTAGACGTATCTTGGAAGGGTCCAGTTTTCAGTTAGTAAACTTTAGAACTGTAAAACTTGCTCATAAATATTTCTGTTACAGCAAAGGGGTTATCTACGTTGCTAAATGTCAGTTATGCAATGTATTTTATATAGGAAAGACAAAAAGGGCACTGAAATCAAGAATATACCAGCACTGTTATGATATTCAGAAAGGAGACAGCAACAATGCTTTGTTTAAACATTTAAAAAAATCACCCTGATCACGGTTTTAATTTTTTTGCTATTGACCATGTTGATCTTGGTCCCAGGAGTGGACCATCTTACGATTTCTTAGAATTTAAAGAGCTGATATGGCAGATCAGATGTAATGCCAATAAAGCCCCTGGTCTCAATGGACAAGTGTCTATTAGCAGTATTTTGAAATTAAAAGCTGCATTTGGTTTATAGGACTTATTCTTTAAAGCAGATTTATGATTATATTAATTACAAGGTTTTATAGTTTTTTTTTATATTTTTTCATTGCAACTGAATTTTTGTTCTGTTGTGTTGATAGTTATACTGTGTTATAACAATCTAGGTTTTTATTAATGGTTGTTGGAAGTATTCATGCTTCTATATTTGCTGTTTTTCTTTTGGTTGTTTAAATTACTTAATTGGTTAATTGAAGTTTAACATGTGATCAATTGGACAGTATAAGAGCGGGCATTTTATACTTTGGATTTATTCTGATGAAGTCCTTGTTTACCCGGACAAAAGCACTCGATTATTTGTAATAAAGTGTGGAGATTTTCTAGTTATGCAGAATAGCGTAAATGTATTAAAATGAAAAAGGTTTGAAATGGAGTTTAAAAAATAGGGTAGAAATGAGAAATATGGTTAAGCAGTAATACAAATTATTTAGAGATCCCAAGGAGGAGAAATAGGCTTTCTTGGAGGCCTAATATGCTGGGCACCTTTAAGAAATTGCTTGACCTTAAAATAAGAAGTCAGAGGAGGCTTCAAGGGCAGACAAGCAGAAATGGCTGACAAATGGGCCTTCACGCAAATAATAAGGGACTCCCACTGAAAAAGGGTCCTGGTTATGAGCATGGCATCAGACCAAAAATCTATTCCATTTGGACGTATAAGATTTTCGAGTTGAGAGTTTTCTTGTTTCCTGTAAAACCCTGAAAACATCATCGGAAAAGAAGTGCCTGAAAGAGGTCAAAACCCTGTCACCCACAATGTCAGTTGCAGGTTGGACAAGTGAGATGAGTAAGAGATGCCCTGTCCTGTGTGAGAAGATCCAACCAGTGAGGTAGCTTGTGATAACTACCCCTGGCCAGATGCATTAAAAGGGGGAAATCAGTACTGTCCTGGTCAAAATGGAATTACTATCAAGATTTTCGGGGAATCCAGAGGAGGGAGAGTCTAAAGAAACCTCCCCTTCCATGAAAGGGATCGGGTGTCGTCCTTCCAGGCCAGATGGCATGGCACTTTGGAAGAGAAGAGAGGAGGCTTCCTGTTCAGAGAGGAGGCAAAAAGATCTACCTGAAGAATACCCCGCTGATGAACACTGTCCAGAAACAGGTCTCTGTGAAGCATTCATTTGTGAGTCTGTGTTTTGGACCTGCTCAGAGAGTCTGCTGCAATATTGTGCTCTGAAGGAATGTATACTGCCTGAAGAGTTAACCAATAATGGAGAGCCACTTCCCAAGCCTGAAGTGCCATTCTGCAGAGGTGGTAAGATTTCATGCCCCCCTGCTTGCTGACTTACCACATTACTGTAGTGTTGTCTGTGTACACTTTCAAGGGTCCCAGAGAGAACATGAAGTGAAAAGCCCAAAGGGCTAGCATTGGAGCCCTCATCTCTTTGATGTCAGTATAGTCTAACTTCTGATGGGGAGGCCAAAGACCCTGAACTTTTAGGTGACCAAGAGATGCCCCTCCCCACCCCACATTTGGGGCAACAGTGAACAGCTCTTGAGAAGAGACTGGAGGCTGAAAGGGCTGGCCTGGGTTGAGAGCCAACTGTTGAATCCACCATTCAAATTCCTTCTTGAGACAGGGAAGGAGAGGTACCCTGAAATTCAGAGGGTGACAGTGCTGCAGCCATACTGACTTGAGGTACCATTGAAGCTTCTGTATATGCAGTCTGGCAAGAGGAAACATTGGAATAGAAGTGGCCATGAATCCCCAGGGTCCAAAGAAACTCCCTGGTTGGCATGGCAATCAGTGGAAGAAGAGACTGTAAGACTAACAACCCAGTAGATCCAGCAAATGAATAAAAACTTTTATTCTAATACAAACTCTAGTGCCTTGGCAATACAGCCTTCAAGGAGTAGAACAATGTAAAAAAGCAATCTTTTAAATGCTATTATACAAATAAGCAAACAAGCGCCTGAAACAATTATTCAATTAAATAATCAAATTAAAAATCTCCAGTTACATTCAGTATTCAGGCCATGAGGAGATAAAGTTCCATATTTCAAAATAAAAATGTATTCTTTATATAAATGTCTCTATTACCATAACCATCACTAAACACTTGTTGCAAAACAGTTTTCTGTAACCCCCCCCCCCCCCGAGTCACTGTTATGGTATAATTTAAAATTTGCAATTAAACTTTCCAGTCTGCAGTTTTTGATGTCCCTAACATGTTCCTGGAGCCTCACCTTTAATGTTGTCTTGCTTTCACCTATATAGAACAGGTTACAGGGGCATTTTAACACATATATAACCCCATCTGATTACAGCTATACTTATTGTGTGATTCAAACACTATCCCATTAATTTTCTCAAATGACCTCACAATAAATTTATAACTAGAACAGTTACTACATGAAAAAGTCCATACACAATTCATTTGTTTTGAGGAAGAAATCTCTGGGAAAGAAAATCTACTATGTACCAGCATATATTTTATGTTTCTCCCCCATTTATAAGAAAGAAAAGGGACATTATATACAATACATTTGAAAACTCCTTCCATATTAACAAGAAACCCCAGTAAAATGTAAGTATTTCTGCCAACTGTTCATTAAAAATACTCTATGTGGTAACCATATAGACTTTTCTATGACTACTGTCCTTATATAATTCAGACACTGTATTGCTATCAACAGGGTCAGTACCAAAATTTTCACCACTATACTTAACCTGCTCTGCCAAATTTGTAGAACATCTTTCCAGTAGCCCCATGTCATAACCCCTTTTAGAAAACCTATATATAGTTCTTTGTAACTCATCCTGAAAATCTAGTTCATTATTACATAACCTCTGTAAACGCAGGAATTCACCATGGGATAAAGCCAATATTAGGTGAAGAGGAGGACCACTTCTACCCTGGAGATACTGACCTCCATCATCAAATTTTATATGTACCCAAGTTCTAATTGCACCACTAACATTACCTTCTAATTGGACATCCAGAAATACTATCTTCTGCCCAATCAGTAGTCCATCAAAACTTAGACCAAGTCTATTATTTTGTAAATTCGGTACAAACTCTAAAACCACATCACTACCCCTTTGGCAAATAAACACTAAACCATCAATGTAGCTATAATACCAAATCATATATTTCCTAAAAAAATCCATGGTTATATAGATATTCCAGTTCAAATAAGCCCATTAGTAAGTTGGCATATGTGGGAGCAAAAAGTGCTGGATCTGCTGGATTGTTTGTGGTTTGCTGTCAACAACAGTGCCTTTTGGAGATGGAAGAGAGGCCAACATTGGAACTGTCTGAATCATGCAACCCAGATGCACATGATCCTGAGAGAGAGTCGAGACAGCCTTTTCGACGTTGATAGTAAACCCCAAACTTTGAAGAAGAGAGATGGTGAACTGCAGATCCTTCATCAGTTGACTGAGAGAAGGCGCCGGAAGCAACAGTTCATCTAGCTAAGGAAAAATCAGAGTTCCTGAAGAAGGCAGTCACGAGTTAAGCATTTTATGAATACCCGTGGGGCAGTAGAGAGGCCAAAGAGTAAAGTAAAGAACTGAAAATGAGGGGAAGACGCAGAGAAATGTAAAAACTTCCTGAAGAGATGGTGAATAGAGATATGAAGGCAATCATCTTTCAGATCCAAGGACACCAGAAAAGCCTGAGGTAATAAAAGAGGAAACAGAGTTTGAAGAGTAAGCATCCAAAAAGAAGGGATCTCTAGAAAATAAATTTAAAAATAAAAATAAAAAATAAAAATAACCCCAATGGGCCATTTATCTGGTCTTGCTAAATATTCAGTACAGCAACAGAATGTTAAAACCAACTGGCAATGAAGAAGTTTTGGGGAGTTGCGTCCGTGCACCCCTTTTATGCCTTACTTTCTGTGCAGGAAGCATAAATGTGATTTACTGTGCAAACAAGATCTCTTTTAAGCTTATTTATACTGGCCTAGTGATGGGCTGCCTGGGCCAGGACATCCCTTCTGTACTGAATACTGAAACAGTGGTATAGAAAGACATCAGATGGTATTCCTGCGGAAGTTTGGAAGTTAGGAGAGGAGAAAGTGATAAAGATCTGTAAGGTTTTGTTTAACAATATTTTAAAAGAAGAAGAAGAAAGCTGTGGTGGTTGTAATACCTAAAGGCAGTAAAGTCCCATCAGACCTGCCGTCATATAGACCCATTTCAATTTTAAACCATGATTATGAAAGTGTTTGTCTATACTAGCTAAAAGAATGGCAAATGTGTTGCAAAAACTGGTAGATATAGATCAGTGTGGTTTTGTGGAGGCAAGGCTAACATTTGACAACATTAACAGAACAATGATGATCCAGAGGGAAGCAGAATGAAAGAACATTCCGCGATTGGTGGGTCTTGATGCAGAGAAAGCATTCAACAGAGTAAGCTGGGATTTTATGAGTAGGGCAATTTGAAGTATTTGCATTCCTTGATAAAATAATAAGGTTAATTAGGAGGATATATGAAAGAGCAGAGGCAAGAATCAAAGAGCCATTGGCGAAGAAAATAAGGGACTCAGAAATTCAAATATATAATTAGTATGGTAATCAAGAAAAATTGGCTTTATTTGCAGATGATGTTATTTTGTAGCTGATAAATCCAGAAAAGGGCATCTGAGTGTTCTGGTACATTTTGAGACCGTTTCATTTCTTTTCAGGATATAAAATTAATGAAATAAGACCAAGGCTATAGCCGTAAATTATGTACCCACAAATGAATTGGTTCAGCCATAGCCATATCTATGGGGGCAATATAAGATGAAATATTTAAGAGTATGGATTACAAAGGATTCTGTTATGGCAGTTAAGGATGTGTGGGAAGGAACTAAACAAAAGATAATACAAAAACTGAGAAACTGAAAGCTCTTGTTTATGGGTATGACTAATAGTAAGATAAAAACCAGTAAAAATTTTTTAGTCCCTTTAGTTTTATACACAGGTCAGGAATACTTTTATCAACCAGAGGAATATAAGTAGAGTGGGAAAGGTGGTAGAATGGGATGAGACCAAGAAGACATTTGGACTACAGGCTACAGAATGCCTTCCCTACCAGGGATTGATATCAGAGTACAGAGAAAGAGAAAAGGGCAGGGGAATCTTAAGTGAAAGACTTGCTCTGGTAGAATTTTAACTGAATTTAGAACAGAAACTGCTGTTAAAAATAAATAATTAGTAGGCCATAACAAGATATTGCACAATAACTATAAGAATCAATCAGAGGAGGTTAGAAAAGATTGAGAAGATAGACTGGATAAGCAATTTACAAGGGAATGATGGGAGGACATATGTATGGCTCACATCTATGCAAGAAATCCCAGTAGATTTAGAATGTTTTCTTGGTATTTTTATACCCCATGCAGACTTCAAATAATTTTTTCCTCAGGCAAATGTTGCAGGTGTGATGGGGAAGAAAGAGGTACTTGGGAACATATATTTTGAGTGTGTAAGGAGTTGGCAGATTTTTTAAATTCCCTAGTGAATAATCTGTTAGAAATACTGAGTAAGGAAATGATTCTTTTGAGCTGGGATGCAGGATCTGAATTACCTAGACATAGTAAAGCATTGTTGAGCTTAATTCTGGTGGCTGCCAAAAAACATTTACTAGAAAATGGAAATCAATGTCTAAACCAACTGTATTTTGAAGTATTGAATATTGTGAAGTGGGATCTTTAGAAAAGGAAGCAAATTATGTAGAAATAAAAGGAAATTGTGGGAGAAATACATGCAGGATAATTTTCAGAAGGTAGAGAGAAGTTTAAGGAAAGGCAGGAATTGATCAATTTATGTAATGTTGGATTGATAGTTATAAAAAAGAACATGTGTGTGATGTATCATATATGTAACTATAAAAATATTAATATGGTTTGCTTTCTTTCATATTAACATGTCGCCTATGTCTTAATTGATAATTTAATAAAGGTGTTAAGACAGAAAGAAAAGGTAATCTCTGCCCCCCTCCAAAAAAAAAGTATAATATATACTACTGTATAAAAATTATTGCCATTTTTATATCAGAGTACTAGGGAATAACTTGGTCAAGTGCTGTGATTTCTTATACTGTATCATAAGTGCAGCTGTAAAGTCAGTGGACTAAAAGCACATTACCAGTTTGTACCCCACTCTACTGTATGGCTGTATAATACAACAGTATAACTCCTTCTGACTCGATTATGATAAATCTGCCATCTCTAACATCACAAATAATATGGAGAAATATTCATTAACATCCCTGAATTTCAGCATCCTTTTATGCCCGTAGTTTAATTTCTCTAAACAATGTTATCATTCCTTTTGTCTTTTTTGTTTATCCAGGTATCTGTAAAATATTTTTATATCTGTTATTGACTGAAGTGAATACATTTTCCTCATTTTTAGGCTTTGCCTTTCTGGCTGCCTTTCCTACCTCCTCCTGTTTTAATGTATAATTGATTATGTTCTTTTTTCTGTTTCTTTATATTTTTAAACGCTGCATATTTTCATTATCCTTAGGTTCAGTCTGATTTCTGAACTGAAGGGTGTTTTTACTTTTGATTTGCATATTTTTTCTCTAATAGAAGATTTTCTGTTTCCCCAGTGCTGTTACACTTGATAAGAGTTTTCTCAAAGCAATACATTGTTTTGTCAATAATCTGTCCTTCTGAACTCCAGGACCATTGTTATCTGTTTAAGAAAAATACGTCTCAGGGGCAGTGTAGACAATGTATGTAGTCAGTTAATGATATTTTCCATTCTTTTTCTTCATCTCACCTTACACCATTATTAAGCCATTTCTGGCACTCCTAATCAGATCCTTTAATAAATTAAAAAGTTGCTAGCTCTGAAAGGAGGCACTCAGTTTATACCAGCACCCATAAAATAAGGGTAACCAAATACCAAACATGACAGTGAGCTTGATGGTCAGTCTTCACCCATAGGCCTCTATTCACCTGTCTTTCTCTGATTTCCCCTCAGAGAGACAGCACATTTTCCAGCCCAGACTTTTCAGAACAATACATTTTGTTATTATTTGTACTGAAATAATAGTCAGCATAAAGACCACCTTAAAGGTGTTCTCTTCTTTAACCCAAAGCTTTTGATATTGTCGGCTATTCCCTTCTGCTAAACAAACTGCAGTCTATGTCTCTTTGAACATGTACTATAGACAGGTAGTAAATATTGAAATCCAAATCTCTCTTTTAAAACTCCAGAACTCTGAAGCTCTGTGTGTCCCTCTGTGGTCAGGAGTGGGCAGATTACTCTTCCAGTACCGTTGTGAGTTCTGTGTAGTACCTCTGTAGCTCATCTAAGCCTGTCCAGTATAGTGATGATAATATGGCACATGTGAGGCAAAGTAAATGGTCAGTGATGGGCCTACTAAGCTGGAGGCCTGACTGTGCAGCAGTCACTTCATTTACATTGTCAGCAAAGTCTAGATTATCTTGTTTGGTCTCTGTTCCCTGCTTCTCATCTCTGTGAGTTCATATTGTCCACATTTATGGGAGGCATTCTAACAGAACTGGTCTTCCATATAATGTTTTCAGTTTCACTTAGACCAGGACATGACATTATACCACAATATAAATAATAATAGCAGAGACCAGTCAACAGTGGAGTCCCCCAGGGTGCTGCACTGGTACCTCTCCTGTTTGGCATCTACTTTTCTGAAGTAAAAGCCAGTACCAAAGAGCTCTGGCTGACAGTTTGTAGATGACTGCAAGCTGGGAGCAGTCATTGAATTAAGAAATATTTATTATTTATTTATTGACATTTGTTGACCGGGAAAGTCCACTAGGCTTGAGACCCATTTTCAGTGGAGGCCTGGGGAGAAAATCTCCAAGTTACATGAAAATCATTACATGAGCTTGTAAGGAAACAATTACTTTTAAAGCAAGTGAAATAATACAGAAAACTATCTAAACAGCACATATGTTGTAGAAAGGCACAATACAGTAACAGTGGAACATTAGCAATGCAGGAAAATTATACAGTTGGAAATAGTTAATACAGTTCAATTGTTTTTTTTTTTTTTTTGGGGGGGGGTAGAAAAAGGGAAAGGTGAGTGTAGTGGGAAGGTAGCATTAGAGAGTTAAATTTTAAGGTAGGCTAGATATAGTTAGAATCTTATAGCTAGGTGGTGGGAATATGTAGATTATAGGTGGCATGTATTTAATGGTAGTATTAAAAGTAGAAAGTGACAGAGAAAAGAAAATGTGTTAAGATAGTTGTATAGATATGTGGGCAAGGATACTAAAGACTAGGGATAACTCATATGGTGTAACAGTATGACATATACATAAGTATGTTTGCTATGTGAAACAGTTTTGCTAGATTAAGGAGGCTGTGGATATTTAAACAATGTCTTAGAATGCAAGGAGACATTATGGCAACTTTTGTTGGGGGCTGATAGGTTGCCTGGCCTCAATGATTATATTAATTTAAAATGTTTTTTGAAATATAGATAGGTGTTTGAGACCATATGCATGTGATCCATGTGTGTTTTGTGTGAGGTGTACATGTGTGTACACACACATGTTCATATCACTCTGATTCCCTTCAGAGACATGATATGATTTACATTATTCATATATATACATATTTTTTTGTTTTATACATATATTACATTTTATATATATCATATTATGCACATTTTGGTGTGTGTACTTGTGTATATATATCATTGTTATTTTTATATTGTCATATATTTTTTACAATATTTATATATATTTTTTCACGTGTATTTTATATTTTCATAGTGACCGTTTGGTTCTATGTTTGTGTGTGTGTGTGTGTGTGTGTCTGTCTGTGTGTGTGTGTGTACGTGTGTCTGTGTGTGTGTGTGTGTGTGTGTGGGGGGGTACATGTCTATATTTGTATATGTGTGTGTGTGTGTGTGTGTGTGTGTGTGTGTGTGTGTGTGTGTATGCATGTGATTGTTGTGTCTACGTGGGAGAGGTCTTTGGATACGCATTTCATATGCTCAAGTTGATTATTATGCTATTCACACAGCATGAATTTACACTGCATTTTTATGACTGTATTTTTGCATTTATATATATGTATGTGTATATACATTTATTTGTATATTTTTTTTTATTTGGTATCATTATGACAATACTTCATTTTTGTAGAAAATCACATTTGTTATTTTTTCAGTTTGATGGTCATGATGTCATTTCCTGTTTAGTAAGTTATTTAAGGAACTGGAAATCATTTGAAAATGTTTCTGAGGAAGTTCACGTATTAAACAGTGGCTGAAAGCGCTAAATTTTTGGCTTCTGGTTTACTTGTTTTTTTTGCCAGCAGGTCTGCAGTTCATTTTTTCGTTTTGTTTGGTTGTCAGCATTTTTTGAGGCTGTGGATATGTGTTGCATAAGCCACCCTGCAGGAAGTTTGTCCCAAATAAATAACTGGTGCCAAAAATCATGGACTAAAACTAAATGCCAAAAATGCATTATTGTATCCTTTGGGAAGTTATCTACCCTGGGGAACTACCATATTGACAGTAGACCCCTAAGAGTTCACACAGTTGTTCAGTATTTGGGAACTTATGTGGACAGTAACCTAATGTTAGCCAATGTGTCCATTGCTGTAAGACAGTCCTTCTGTATTGCACAGGTTATAAACAAAGGGATTGTGTCTAAAACTAGGGATGTCATTGTCCCCCTTTACCCAGCCCTCATTAGGCCACCAGTCATTGAGTATAATACCCCTTTTGGCAGGTATCTGTCCAGACATATGCAACAACCGGAACACCCACAGAGATGTCTTGCTAAAAGGATACACATGTCTTATGTGGACGGAGTCAAAGCCCTGTCACTATACTAGATATCCTACACACTGCTAAGAGGCAACCTGTGTCTGGCATACATGGCATCCTCCAATCTGATACCGATGGATTTACTGCTCATCAGCAAGTCAAGTGGCATCAGAAATGCTCAGTCTAGGGATCTAAACCTCTTCGCAACATCAACAGAGTGGCTTGGATGGACTATACCAGAGGGTACTGCTGCTCTGGAACCGACTTCACATCCACATAAAATAAAATGCATTCTTGTCCATATTCAAGCAGAATTTGAATGGGAAAGCTGAACATTTACCCCAAGACTGCTGCCTTTACTAGTAATAGAAGCATCTCCTAAATGCTTTATTCCATGCATGAATCCCCTTAAATTATCTATGCTATGATCCCAGTTATTTTCATTGAGGAGATACATAATTAGCAACCATGGAATGGGTAAGTACAACCTTTAACAAAGTAGGAAAGGGTAATTCAAGCACAAAAAGGGAAATTGGCTTGGCTTAAAATGCCCTGCAAGGGCAGCTAGCAAAGTACTTACCTAAGAATTTATGATTTACAAGTGACAGTCAATATAATCAGTAAGATTATATACTATGTAAGGTAAAACATGCTGCATATATTTGGTTAGGGTAGTCATATCTCCCCTCCCCTTAAACCTTTCCCCTGAAATTAATGGCTCCTAAATTTTAAGGAATCTATAATTTTGATTCTTCTAAAACTGGATTTTTTGTGAAAAGATGATAAATTTTTGTGTGTGTGTGTGTGTGTGTGTGTGTGTGTGTGTGTGTGTGTGTGTGTCTTTCGGCTTTTCCCGGTTAGGGGTCGCCCCAGCGGAACTCAGGTCCGCTAATGATTGGCAGTTGATTTTTATGTGACGAGTTGCCAGCCCTGACGCACAACCTTCAACGAAGGTACGCCCATTCATGCATGTCTCCACGTAGAAGATAATCATAACTCCTTATAATCATTACAATTACAGATGATGTGTCCTTTATTTTGGGACCTTATTCCTTAATTATTTTTACTTTGTTCCTTAATTCTGGGGGTAAACTGTGAGCACCAAGCCTAAGGTGTAATTACACAGTTTGCTTCGGGCAGTTGGGTTAGGCTTATCACTTAAAAGTAGTGGCTAACCTCAGCTGGCTCAGGTCTTAGCATCTGATGCACCTCAAGCCAAACAGAGACCTCATATCACAATATTTCATACACCCTCTGCTGGGAGTTTGGATCAAATGACAGTTATTGAAAGTGTCATGTGCACATCAGAGATGGGGTGGCGTAGTCATTTATCCCACCCAAATAGAATTCACACACTGCTATTGTTTACCGCATTCCTGTTCATCAAATTTCTGCCACAAATTCTTCTCCAGAAAGACACCAGCACCAACCAGCTGCAGGGTAAGGTGATCTCCTTGATAGCTTGCTATCATCTCAAAACATGTTACTTTCCTTTAAGAGTATTAATCACTTTCTGAAGTAAGTATAAGTAGCAAACCCTTGAAAATGGTATGATTTATTTAACACACACAGTACCAAGTTACCCTGTTTAACGTATACAGTGCCAAATTACCGTTTAACATATACAGCACCAAATTACCGTTTAACATATACAGCACCAAATTACACAGCTTTTGGTGCAGAAATGTGTGTTGTTTCTGCTTTTTATTTTGTTTATAAGTATGACCCCTGATTTTTTTCTTGAAGCTGAAACCCTCTGCATGACATCATGAAAGAATGAATTTACAACAATTGAGTATACAAATTAAAATATAGAATACTGTATTTTCATGTTGAGTACATCCTTAGGAGTTTCTTATTTCCTGAATAAATATGCTGTCAAATAGGCCTTTCAGATGTAACACCTTAGATTAAAAATTAACTTATATGATAAGGTAGTTGTGGAACCCTATAACTAAGAAACTGCTGTTCTAAAGAAGGGAGTTGTTATTGCTCATCCAGAATGTATTGCAGGTATATGCAAATCACCTCCCAATATAGTATATATTTATTTATTTAACCATTGTGGACAGAATTAGAACCTCTTTTCAGGTAAGAACCAAGGTGACATTTATACTACTAGAGGAAATTTGGCTAGAACACTGGGTAGCTTCTACTCTTTTACATAAGCTTGATCTACCTCCAGCACAAGCAGGTGGGTCCTCAGCTTGTTATCTCATCTGAAGGACAGCACATTCAAGAATGCAGCACCCCCTACTGCTGTTATGCAATGTCAGCAGTTTGGAAATAGTCCAATCACCTGAAGTGGGACTAGAACCCACAGCATTCTGCTCTTACAGCAACAAATGCAAGTGTGCTTTCCTGTTCCTGTTCCTATGACATCATTTTATGGGTTTGGTTATAAACAAAAAATGAGTAAACAGTGAAACTAAAGAAGAAGAAGAATATCAAAAAACACAATATCTTCAGTTTTGGCATAAATAGCATAACTGGAAATTACCTTAACTGTAAAACAAAGATATTCAGAAAGTGAGCAATGCTTTTTAAACAGTGGGACTGTGATGGACGGTCACTGTTTTTACTATCGTGCACAAGAGCAATTTTTGAGATTGTCTTGATTTATAGTTTATTATATGCAGTAGACTATTCTGTACCTTGTGATTTTTACATGCCAGCTAACTGCTATCTGTGCATTATATTTTCAAACTCTTATCTGCTAATTCATTACTATTCCCTAAAAAGGAACATCTTTTTAAAACTTAAAAAGAAAAATGGCTTTCCAACAATGAGCTGACCTTCTGATCTGCTTACAACCGTTCAGACTTCTCAAAGATGACACCCCACCTTCAACTTCCAGAGTAATATATCAAACATCAATATACAGCTTAGAAATTAAAATAAGTCTCATCTCCTTCAGAACCCCAAAAGAAGACTACACTGTACAGACATCTCCTGTATTCATGGCCCCAATCTAGGGGCAAACATTCCATCATATCATAAAGAACATTCCTTTCACCTCAAATCCCATTCATAGCTTAAGCTCCTCTTAAGCCAAGGATGAAATTCACGTGCTCCATCTCAGGACATATAACCTAATCTTCACTAATATACCTAGTGTCTGTGACGTAATCACCTTAACCATTATGCCAACCCCCAAGTAATACCTCATATTTCACTTTTGCCTCTTAATATCCACTTTTACCAAATGAATATTTGCTTATTGTTTAGGGTGCTACACTTTATACATGTTATATAGTTGTTGCAATTAAAGTTAATTTTCTCACTGTCTGTATAAAGCCATGTCTTACTTTGTTTGTTATATTATGTGCTACCTTGTTTTGTACTCCCAGGCTGGTACTGAAATATGTCCACAAGGATCAGTGTTCAATCCTGGTCAACAGATTTAAATACATAAAATAAACTGTGTGTGTTACTAGTGTCCAGACAACTGAAGTAGGTGCTGCTATTAAATTTGTCACTGTAACTTTAATCTGGGTCATATTTATAACTTGACCTCTGCACCTTTGATAATTCCTGGCCAATAAAAATTACTGAGAGCTGGTGGATGAACTGTGAATTCCACTACCCCCTCCCCATCAACAGTGAGCATCAGTTAATAAGCTGATGGTTTCCCCCCTGCTTATAACCAATAACAATTTTACTGAGATAAGAATTATTCAAGAAATAATTATTTTGCCTATACAGCATCCTGTACTTTATCTTGCTTTTGGTTTGCATTCTACCGGAGCAGCACAAACATGTAATCTCTTGCATTACTCTTTTGTGGAGGTAAGTATTGGTCATCTCTTGGACGTTACAAAAAAAAAAACTGCCAGACATAGATGTTTGAATTTTGCAGAGGAATAGTTTTTTCTGTACTGTGCAAAGATAGGTATCTAAGTTACTGTGAATAATTATGACAGCTACGTGACTGAGAATCTGTGAACTCTGACTACTTAGCAGTGACTTTGCACAGTCAATGACTTTTCTGACATGCTGTGGAATCCTATTACTAGTCATAAATAATGAAATAGATTTCCCTTTCTTTGCTGAAATGAGCACATTATTAAGCACAATCCAATATTAGGCTTTGTACGTGGCCATGGGAGATTATATTTTGACATTTTAAAGATAATGGATTAACATTTTGATGAGCCATTTATTTGTTGTAGTACATCGTGTGTATTTTATGTGCTTGATTTTTTAATGGGTAGAGTGTTTTCTTAGTGAACAAAAAGTCTTTATATTAATAGTTGTAGAACTTTTTGTACAGTAATCTTAAGGAACGTCTTATACTGTGCTAAGTCGAACTTCTCGTGAAATCCCTAAGCCTGCATGTTGCTGGACATAATGTGCAGCTGGTAATATAAGCAATATAGCGTTGTACTTGGTTTCTTCAAAAATAAGCTTTACATTTGCAGAATATATTTTTAATTGCTTGACATCTAATGCTCCAACCCTGTGCCCTTTCAGGTGATGACAGCATTTACAAGAATATTTCTGCTTCTTTTATGGGAGCATCCCCCCCCCCCCCCCACAAATGTCAGGTGATGCCAAAATTATCATTTAAGGTTGCAAATGTTAATTGTTTTTATTTGTAGTTTATTTTGAAGGTGTAACTATAGTCCTTGGCAGATGATGGTTTTAGTAATTCCTATAATGTTCAGGTATTTTTGCATTTATTCATTTTAAGTGGACTTTTCCATGTGGACCCTTTTAACCGTGACCCAGGCCATAAAGATAATGGCTGTGTGTATGGGTGATTCCAAGCAACTAGTCAACTTAAGCAGCATGGCTTTTGGTGATGTTGATAAGCCAAAATGACATAAGAAAATCCACAGAGACAAAGAGAGAATGTACACCTTATGTGCAAGCACTAATTTGAGATAATGAGTAAACTGCAAGAATGTAGAGCCCCGAGACAGCAGCAGTTACTGGCTGTATCATTATGCCAGAGACTTTGGGAGGTGAAAGAAAAATAAAAGCGCATGTAGGGAAATGTACAAATTCTATACATATAATAACTGGAGGTCGGAACTAAACTCTGGAAACTGGACTTGCTAATCAATGACACTAATGGGTCTCAGATACTGCCCCAGCCTGGTAGCATATCTCTTAAATTATCATTAGCAACATTTCTTAAAGCATAAGCTGCATTTTTCTGCATTTAGCTAGCATTCTGAGAATATTAACCTTAATGGTTACGGTCTTTGCCTTCCGTGCACAAGGTACAAGGTTTGATCCTGACCTCCGACCGATGCCTGTTTGGAGTTTGCATGTTCTCCCTATGTCTCCGTGGGGTTTCTCCCATGTCCAAAAAACATGGAGTGTTTCCATCTCAAATCCAATGAATGGAGCTGTAGGAGGAAGAGTTGTACAGGCCAACCGCTTTGGGTATCTACTGTGGTGTGCAGTATCATCAAGAGAGGAGAACATGGATCACAGACTGCGTGCTGTGGCAGGGCTAGCCACTTGATGTAAAATATGGCTCTATGGGTAGTTACCAGTGATAAGTGTGTTGAGGACCCGGCCAGAGACCCTTGCTAATGGTGGGAGGGGTATATGTGCCGTTATTGGCCATTGTGTGCCTGCCATAAAGCCCAGCAGCCCTTTGTCTGTGTCTAGTTGCCCAGCTTGGTTTACCTGGGATAGCTCTATTGAGCAAAAACTAGACATAAAATCAACCAATCAACCTGACAAACATGAACTGAGAATTGCTACGCTTAATGTAGGTTCATTGACCGGATGCAGTTTCGAAGTGGATGACATGATGATACAGAAGGAGGCTGGACATTGTATGTGTCCAAGAGATGAGATGGAAGGGCAGTGCAGCAAAGCCACTTGGCTTGTGATCCAGACTCTACTACTCAGGTGGGGTGCAGGCTAAAAATGGTGTAGGAATTGTGGTGAGAGAGAAGCTTCAGAAAGCAGTGAGGGGATATCATCAGAATTAATGACAGACTCATGGCAATCTGACTGCAGTGTAATGATAGGGCAGTATTCATAATCTCAGCCTATGCCCCACAGTAGGGTTGTGATAGTGAGACAGCAGTTGCAGGTCTTACTAGAGAAAGCAGGGCAACATGAATTGGTGTTGATAATGGGTGACTTGAATGCACATATCGGGACAGACAGAAAGGGATATGAGGACTGCGTGGGTCCACATGGATGGGGCAACAGGAATAAAGAAGGAGAAGCCATTCTAGACTTCTGTCTGGCAAATGTCTTGATAGTAGCCAACACATGGTTCAGAAAGAGAGAGAGTCACAAGATCACATCCAAGAGTAGCCAACCTGCAACTCAGGTAGACTTCTTCCTAGTAAGGAAAAGGCACTGGGATAGAATCCATGATTGCAAAGTCATCCCCAGTGAAACAGTTGGCCCATAGCATAAACCACAAGTTGCCACAGTCAGCTGCAAGCAGTGGTCAGAGAAGGCTGTAAGGTCAACAGAGACAGAGACCAGGCTGCAGACCTGGAAGTTGACTGTAGAGAAAGTACAGCAGTTAAAGGAATTACTCAGGGCTCTAGCACCCCAAGAAGAGGAGGAAATAGGTGGAGTTGAAGAGTGGCAGCGTCTAAAAACAGCTTGTGTCAAGACTACAGAAATGATATGTGGCTGAGCCAGGTATGGAAATAAGGTACATAAGGAAAGCTGGTGGTGGAATGCAGAAGTCCAGGAAGTTATCAAAGGATAGGAGGAGTGCAGGAACAAGTGGGATATAGAAAAAGACCGACTAGGCTAGGAAGGACTGCTGGTTGGCTAACAAAGAAGTTAAGAAAGAAGTTGCAATAGCAAAGAATAGGGCATCAGAGGCAATCTACCAGTTTCTGGAAAGTGACTCAGTAATGGGCACAAAGAAACTATATCAGGTTGCAAGGCAAAGACAGAAAGATAAAGAAGATAGACACCCTTTATAAGGGATGCCAGCAACAACCTATTCACCAGTCCACAGGACATCAGAGGCAGATGGAAGGAATATTTCCAGAAGCGTCTAAATGAAGAAAACCACATAGAAGCTGTATTGCCCCAAAAAAACACCTGCAATGAGAGAAGAAGAGGAGCCCACCTTAGAAGAAGTAATAACATTGGTTGTTTGAATATCACAGATGGTAGACAGCTAGTAGCAGTGAATAGTGGCTGTGCACTAGGTGCTTGTGATACCTTTTCTGGAATGTGGAGTTCAGTACTGAAGGTTATATTACAAGATGGACATCATCTGCTAGAGTTTGTGCAATGGAAGGTTAACAAGCCAGTAAGGATAGTGGAGAACATATGCTTAGAACACTAGGAATTCATAGACAATAGCAGAAAATGGAAAACGGGTATGAAATGAGCTCACCACAATATCTAGGGGCAGGAAACCATATAGATTTAGAGAAAGGATATAAGGTAATGTCACTGTCATTGTTGGTAACTTAAGAGTGGGTCAGCAAATACTTACTCATTAAGAAAATGGTTGGCCATAGAATGTTTTATTTAAGAGGGTGTGAAGTTGAGGTCAGTGCATTAAGTTCACAACTGCATGAGGGAGATAGGAGAGAGGAAGGATTAATTTCATGAAGCTAGATGTAGTGTTTTGGCTGTGGTAGCATTTCATTAAGTATGATGTACTTGCTAGAAATCTGCATAGTTGCAGACCAGGATGTAGTACATTGAAGTACAGTATCCATGAAGAATTTGTTTTTACAATCCTATGTTACAGCAAACATTTTATGTTCTTTCAATTTAATATGTTTACAGCTGTATCCTTTCTGTATTAAATGAGGTCATTACAACATGTAATCATATTGCATTGTTTTAAAAAATTGTGTTGAACAGCATAATGTAATCTCCACTTTCTTTTTAAACTTTGTATGGTTATCTTTCTAACTTTATTGTTTTGTCCACTGAAAATGGGTCTTTCAGACCCAGTTGGACTAACCCAGTAAACATATGCCAGTAAATAAGTAAATTATGTCTTATCTGCATAATGACAAACTCTCTATATGATGCTGTAGAGAAAGGACAAATCACTGGAGTGCCTTTGGATCTGTGAATGGTACCCAGTTGATGTCTGCATTAAGACAGATTGGTTTAGGTGACTCCATATTTAAATGTTTTTCTTACTATTTACAAATGAGATCATTCACTGTTATTTCTGGAAACAGTTCCTACTATTTCTGGAACACTTATTTCTGTTGTCCCACAAAGACCAGTTTTGAGTCATTTACCATTTTTTTTTTATATTTGTCAACAATATGCCTTAGCAACTACCATGAGTCAACTGCACATTGTAAGCAGATTATATGATAATAATACAGTGTATTCCTTCCCTTACTGCCCTATAGCATAAGATGCAGAATATTTTTAATCTTTTGTGGATCTGGTTATCAGATATTATACAATGACTGTCCATTAATATTCAAAAATGTACACACTATTTGGTCAGCTTGATCAGCATGCCCATTGTAAATTGAGCATATACCAACGGCAAAAGTCCAGATGCTAAAGTATCATTGAGTGGGCAGACTTTTTTTTTTTAAATTGCTCTCTTAAGACAAGCATTTTCCTGAAGGAGGTAAGCGTTACACTAGCATGTCAGTTTGCAACTTTGAATTGCTCATTCTTGCTTGATCCTAGTTTTGTTTTATTTCCAGGTGAAAGTGTATGTTCATAAATTTAATAGTTTAATATTTCATAGTTCGAGATTACAGGACCAGCTGGATTGCAGCTATGGTCAAAAAGGTCACGACACATGCAGAGCTGTGCTTTAGACTATGAAACCATGATGTGACCTTTTACTGGTAAACAACCTCCTATCAAGGCGTGGGAGGATGTCAGGGTCGAGAATAGTCTTTTTCAGTTTCTTAACTGTTTGAAACTGTTTGGTATTTGTCAAATGGTGACTCGCAAGTTGTGACTCTGAGATTAAGAAGAGCCTTGTTTCTTCGCCCTTGTGACCAAACCACGGCAACCATGGGTAAATCCGGCATTACCCACACCCATTCGTGGGTTATTGCTGTAATAACCTTATCATAAATAACAACAGATTCCCCCTGTATGTGTTGTTTGGGACAGCACAAAATCTCTGCAAAATACAAGCTATGTGAATAGTTGGCCCTGTAGGCTTCGCTGTGTAGTCAGAGTCATACAGCAAAATTTCCTGGGTTTATCACCGTTATGCTTACATTCTCTGTATGGTTTTCTTTTGGGTACCTATTGAATGCTTGACCACTGTAATTGTGATCTGCGGAACTGCAAACACTTCTGTACAGTTATAGGGGAGCATATATAAATTCCATATTTACAGTACTCCCCCTACTTGTAAGTACAGCAGTCTCATTGTTAATATATATATAAATAACAGGGGTTTGGGGCACTCCACATTATTGGGTATTCAGAGAACTGAAGTCCCCCTGAAAAAAAAAGTATTTTAAAAGGGGTAAGAGTAATTTGTGAAATTCTCTGTTTTTGCTAGAATTTTATTTGTGGTGATATTAGATCATCAGGATGATCAATACAATCAGTGTTAAATTGTGCTTGTAAACCTGAAGGAATTTACTCATAATTCATTTGGCAGGGTTTAGTGCTTATGCTATGACTGTGAAACTGACAAGACACACGTTACTAAATTATATGCGTGTTACAAGTGGTGTGGAAATAAATGCAACAAATGAATATACACAAATTCCAGTTTCCCAAGTACCTGACATTTTAAATGTAGCAGAGAGCATGGCATTTCCTAAATAGGATGCTTTCTCACTACATGTTGAAATGAAATGCCAATAGCTGCAGGGAAAAAAGCAGCAAACATTCAGACTGGTGAGAAAGTACGTACTAGAGCTACAAGAAGCCCTACCAATGATATTTGTTAACAGTTTGGTATGGTACTGATGTAGGCAGTGTATAGACCAAAGAAAAATAAGGTAAAGAAGAAAACAAAATGTAAAGTACCAGAATGTAGCCTATTACAGACATTTGATTTGTACCAAAGTTCAGCATGGCCAGTATGGAAGCTGGGGTCTACATATTATAGAATAGCAGCAAAGTTGGATAAAGCGGACCATAAGATTCAGATACCTTGGTAACAACTTAAGTGTTATGTATGCTCAAGATGGGTTACAAAAACTACAATTCAAGTTAAAGCAGTTACATGACTTGTTATGCATATTTACTTAAAGAAAATCATCATTTCCCTTGATGTTTAATGTAGTGTATGTCATTTATGACAAGTTAAGACAGTACTGTTATTATACACAAGCCCATGTTATTAAATCCTGTCTTTAATATCTAAATTCAGCAGACTTCTTCATCTTACATGACAATTATATATTTTATGTCTAGATTTACTAAAATCATACATTACATAACTATTGTGTGTGTGTGTGTGTGTGTGTGTGTGTGTGTGTGTGTGTGTGTGTGTGTGAGTGTGTGTGCTGCTGCGTAGTTATTTGAGAGACCAGAAGCTGTAATGCTTATTCTTATTATTAGCTCCTTCCAAGTATGTTTATATAGTCCATAGACTTTAAATTATGAGACCTTTCTAGCTTCTTATTTGTTATAAGTATATTTCCATTCTTACATACACACATATCAGTACTTCAAGCATTGGCAACATTGCCCATCCAGTTTTGCCAGAATACCATTCACTAGTTCATGTGGTGTGTTTCCAGGCTGTTCTTAAAATATCTAAACCAATATTTGTCCTGTTCCATTTTACCAGCCTGTTCCATGCAGTGGCCACTCTGCTAGTGAACCACTCAACACACCTTCCATTCCCACAGATATTTCCACAAAGGAAATCTGATGAGACTCTAGCACTTCCCAGCAACCTCAAACACCCCTAGAAACAGCTATCCCCATATGCCCAACACGTCTGAGCAAACTCACCTCCCAGACCCCACTGCAAAGGGTCCTGCACAAGACCAAGTGCTCTTAGTCTTTCACAATAACTCAGACTTCCACTCTTATGTAAGCCCTTAATGTGTTTGGACCAAAATACATTTTAAATATAAAATTGCACTTATTTTTTTTTAAATCAAGAATCAACTTAATGAGCTAAATGAAGTGTTGGGAGACCATCAGTATGTGTACATTGTAGTTTGAAACAGCCCCTTTATTACATATGTGTAATATATATATATATATATATATATATATATATATTTATATGTATTTTTTTTAAACCAAAAACTTTATTGCTGAGAATCATCTCGGATGCTCCTCAGAGCCGTTAAGCATTATCATCACTCTGTCTCCATTACCATAGCAACCTGGGAGCGTCTGTTTCTGTTAGTGTGTCAGTGTACTGCATACCAGAGGCTCACAATGCACCTGAAGCAAAGCTTCACTTCACTGCAACTTCAAGCCTAAATTCCCTCCCTTTCAGCAAGGCAGCAGCCAGGAAAAGAATGGTGAGCCAACAGATTAAAAAAAAAAAAAAACTCCCAACAAGCCCCTTCCCACCTTTCACTCAGCAGATGGATAAACAAACTATTCTCTGCCAAAACATCCCAAATCACAGTTTTATCCACCCCCTTCCCCCTGGATCCAGGCTAAAACATGAAATGTCTCTTCCTAATACACAAGCATCAGTAAACCTCGATCACAAGCCACAACCCACAGCTTCCCGGAGACGGAACCGGCAACATACAACAGCTGCCAGACACAGCTGCATCCACACACACCATGTCAGGCTTAATCAAACAGCACTCGAAGCTATGATACCTGCCATGATTGATATTAACTATGTTTAGACAGAATAATAATGACATTTGTACTAGCTGCCAGACACGGCTGAATCCACACACACCATATCAGGATTGATCAAACCACACTCAAAGCTATGATACCTGCCATGATTGATATTAACTATGTTTAGACAGAATAATAATGACATTTGTACTAGCTGCCAGACACAGCTGCATCCACGCACACAATATCAGGATTGACCAAACATCACTCAAAGCTATGATACTTGCTATGATTGATATTAACTATGTCTAGACAAGAGTAATAATGACATTTGTACTGTCTGCCAGACACAGCTGCATCCACACACACCATATCAGGATTGATCAAACAGCACTTGAAGCTATGGTACCTGCAATAATTGATATTAACTATGTTTAGACATAATAGTAATGGCATTTGTACTAGCTGCCAGACATAGCTGCATCCACGCACACTATATCAGGATTGATCAGACAGCACTCATAGCTGTGATACCTGCCATAATTGATATTAACTATATTTAGACAGAATAATTATGACATTTGTACTGAGAGCTTGCTACTATTATTTAACCAGGATATACGTGACATTTCTAAATCATACTTTAACTGAAGAAGGCATTAGTCTCCATAACAGCATTTGTTTTTCAAAACACTCTACTGTTACTTCTATTATATATGATATTTTGTTGCATTTGAGTCTGAACTCTGATGAAGGTAACTTGTTGAATTAGTGAATTACTTAAATTATCATAAGTAAAGTCAATGAAAATGAACAAGATAAGTATTCATTGAGTTCAAGTATGGAAGTAGAAACATCTAAGTTTCTGTTATATGTTGCTTTGTTTGGCTTATATATAATGTAAATAGTAGCCCATCTTGACATGCCTTTGTTTGTGAAGAATTATTGGACTCTGAACATTCTGAATAAATCATTACTGTTTCTCAGTTGTTTAAAAAACTCTCCTTTTTTTAAATAAAACCAGTTGACAGGTGATGTACCGTTATCAGTTGATACTTTGGGAGATGTAGTTGTAAGAGTTATTTTTTGGGACAGCTATCTTGGAATCATTTTTTTGTTTCTTCTTTCTGGCATCAGTCCAAGGATGTGTTTTTTTTTTTTTTTTCTTTTAAGAGTAGGGGCCATCCATTCCATTTCTTCTGGGATAGACACTATGGTGTTGTTTTTGATGACTATAGTAGCTTCTAAGTCATTAAAGATTCTCATCCCTTTGGCAAAAAAATATTTTTATCTCGGCTGGAAAGGCCTGCTGTGCTTTAATGTTGTTTTGTTTCAACAGTTTTATTATTGGCCAGACTTTTTTCCTTAGTTGTAGTATTCTGGAATAATAATTATTGTCAAACCTTATCAGGCTTTGATTGTATTTTAAGGATGATTTTCTACAAGCAGATTTTAATATTAGTTCATTGTCCAGAAATGAAAGAAATGTTATAACTATGGATCTAGGTGGAGTATTTGTTGAGTTAGAGGCAGGTTTCCTCAGTACTCTATGTGCCCTTTCAATTCCAAATGAAAGTCCCTCTTTCAAGTCTAAAAATTCAGGAATCCAGGTTGTTAAGAATGAAATAATGTCTTCTCCTTCAGTGTTTTCAAGCAGACCAAAGATCCTTATGTTGTTTCTCCTTTCCCTGTTTTCTAAGTCATCTATTTTGTTAAGCAGCCATGTATTCTGTTTAAGCAGAAATTCTTTTTGGAATTCTTCCTCTCTGAGTCTTCCTTCAATGTCATTTAGAGAAGTTTCTATATTTATTTTTGTATGGTGTTGCTGTAATAGTTCATTAAGAGTATCAGTCTGTTTTTTGAGAATTTAATTTGAGGTTTTCTAAGTCATTTTTAAAGCCATCCATCTTCAAATATAGTTCCTGTAAGGTATATGGCATCAATTGTAGTTCTTTTTTCAAAGCAGCATCTGGATGAGAATTCCTTGAGTTGTTCATATTCAATTACTCAATATATCTCCAAGTTACTTGACAGGAAATTTTTGTATATCTCCACTAAAATTTACTAGTTTATCTATAGATTTCTGATGTTTTAAACTTGAAAATAATAAAATGTTCCTATATTATTATACTAGTTTATGGAGCTCTCAAAATTCACTGTGCTGTCAGTTGGCCATTTAGACTCCGCCCCCTGGCATGCATTTTCTGAAGGATATGAAATCTGAAATTCAAATGTATATCATTACTTGGTGACTTTACTCCTCCATGATTTGCCAGAAAACTACAAGTTTTATGAGGGACAGACCAAAAATATGAGGAGAAAATCTGTTGACAATTGAAAGATATGTTCCGCACTTTGGCAAAGGGACTACCACTCCCCATCCTGTCATAGGTAGAGGCTGATCTAAATTGAATACACTCCCTTGGGGTAATTGAAAGGGTTTCTTAACTTACATTTTGGTGTCCGGTAATGGAAAACAAAAAAGGACAAAGTAAGAATTTGTGTTGATCTAAGATGTTTAAATGGTGTAGTCAAAAGGAGTTATATCATGCCTACCTTGGAAGACAAGACCACACACGTTAACAGGAGCAAGCATGCTGTTCATTTTAGATGCATAAAGTGGGTTTTAGCTTTTCTTGTTGGATGGGTAAAGTGGGTTTTGGCTAATACCTTTTTACCCAAAAGTAGTAATTTGCCCATTTTAATTACTATAGTGGGATCATTTTTGCTTTTAGTGGTTAGCTTTTGACATTACCTCAGTATATGAAATCTTTCAGCATGAAATGGGTGGACTCCTCAAAGACAATCAGGGCACAGTGCTTTTGAAGGTTGAGATTTTGTTTGAGCCTAATAAAGAGTTGCGTGATAAAATGTTAAAGTTAGTGCTTCACACCAGGTTCAAGTTTACTGAGGTAGAGTTATATTTTGCCAATACTAAAATCCAGTATTGTGGACATTATATTAGCGGAGATAGTATTAGACCAGATCTAAACAAAGTAAAATATATGGCTGAGTTGCCAAGTCCAGATAATGTTACAGAACTACATCAGATATTTGGCATGGCAAATTATGTGTGCCAATTTTTCTTTGACTGTCAATGGCACTTCATCGTCTAACAGAACTGCTAAAGAAAGACATGGCATGGACACGGGGAGATGGCTAAGATCAAGCATCCCAAAGCAGTAAGTCCATGTTACTGTCCATTCAGTATTTGCATATTACGATGTCACTAAAACAACTGCATTCATTGCATATGCCAACACTGATGGTGATGAATCAGCTTTATTGCAACTAATCAATCGCAAACTCAAACTTACATATTTATTTATAGAAATTAACAGATATTGAGAGGAAATATTCTTAAATTGAAGACAAATGCCTACCAAGAGTTTAGGCTTATGAGCACTTTTCACATTACCTATTGGGCCTGAACAGTTTCCAGCTACAAACAGGTCAGAAATTGCTGGTGCAGTTGAGAAACTCATATGACTGTATTTTAACACCTTTATTGGGTTATCACATATGACATAGGCAAGCATGCATTTACATAAAAGGAAACAAACCATAATAACATGTTCACAGTTACAATTATTTATCATATATTCTTCTGTACAATTGTCATCAACAATTATTTATCATATATTCTTCTGTACAATTGTCATTTCAAAATTACATACATTTCTCAGTTTCTTTCTTCCATTAAGCCTTGTTCCTCTTCCAAAACATTATTCTGCATGTATTGTTCCCATAATTTGCATTTTTCCTGTGTAATTTGCTCCTACCCTTTTCTGAAGACCCCACTTTCAGTTGTTTTATCTCTGTTACAATATTCACTTCTTCAAATATAGTTGATTTAGACTTTGATTTCCATTTTCTAGTTATTGCTTTTTTGGCAGCCACCAGAATTAAGCTTAACAAGGCCTTACTTACTTCTAGGCAATTCAAATCCATATCCCACATGTAGGCAATTCATATCCTGTATCCCAGTTCAAAAAAGAAAAAATTCCTTCATTACACCCATTTGCTCATCCAATATTTCTGACTGAGTACTTTTGTAAGGAATTTTTAAAGTCTGCCAACTCATTGCACTCCCAAAACATATGTTCTCTGGTATCCTCTTTCTTCCCCATCACATCTCCGATATTTACCATCTACCTAAGGAGAAATTCTTTGGAGTCTGTTTGGGGTATAAAATGCTTATACAATAACTTCCAAGCAAAAATCCTAAATCTGCTAGACTCTGTTGCATATTTGTTAACCATATATATGTCCCCCATTATTTCCTTGTGAATTGTTTCTCCAGTTTCTCTTTCCAGTCTGCTCTAAGCTCCCCTGATGGATTCCTATAGTTATCAGACAACATTTTTATGCCATACTAATTATCTCTGTTTAACAGCAGCTTTTGTTCTAAATTTAACTAAAACTTCTACCACAACAGGTATTTCATTTAGGACTCCCCTATCCCTTTCTCTTACCCTATACTCTGATATCAATCTATGATAGGGAAGGCAGTTTCTAGCCTGCAGTCCAAACGTCTTCTTGTGATCTTCCACTTCTGTTACCTTTCACTCTCTAGTTATTTGCTCTCAATACTTTGGTTCCTTTGCCAGTTTTCTTCAGTAAATTTCTGCCCCTCTTGTTTTCGCTTAATTGAAGTCATCCCTATCAGCAGAATCTCCTTTATCCATTCTTGTGTTGGCTTAGTTCTTAGAATATTTTATGCTACTTTATAAATACAATATTCTGTATGGCTGCTGTTATTCTCCTTAAATATCTGCATCCAAAATCTCACTCACTCCTTATTTCTTGAATTTCCCCCTGCTTCATCATCATCATCCCTTTCCACTTTGAATTATAGCTTTCTGCTTGTGTTATGTGTATGAACCTTAAATATGTAACTCGAAAATATCCCTTCAAATCAGGTAATTTTAAACCACCTTGTTGTTTGGGGAGTATTAGCTTATCTCAGTTGACCCATGCCCTCTTCTCTCCAGAAAAAAAATTCCTTCAGCTCTTTAAATTACTATCCCCAACTTCTCCTCTGGCGGATAAAAATGTGCCTCATCTGTGTATAAAACTAAAGGGACTAAAAACATTTTCTTGCTATCCATATCCATTAACAAAATCTTCCAGTTTGTCAGTCTTTGGATTATCTTTTGTTTAGTCTCTTCCCCATATCCTCAGCTGTATAACAAAGCCCTTTTTAACTAATACATACTTCATTTTCTAGTGTCCTCAGAAGTATGAGTATTGCCGACTAATTCATGTGTGGACACACAGTTTACGCTATAGCGTCTGTTTTATCTTCATTAATTTTATATCTCGAAAAGACTTGAAACTGGCAGAGTGTTCCACAATGCTGAGATGTCCTTTTCTGGTTTTATCAGGTGTAAAGTAATATTGTCTGCAAATAAAGCCAACTTTTCTCGATTACCATACAAATTATATCCTTGAATTTCCGAGTCCCTTATTTTTTTACCAGTGGTTATACATAAAGCACAAATAACAAATGGGAAGGAGGATATACCTGCTCATTTCCTCTGTTTATACAGTTTATCAGAGAAGAACCCTCCCACTTTAATTTTTGCCTCCAGTCCTTCATGTATCCTCCTAACCGACCTTATTATTATATCAGGGAAGTTAAATGCTTCCATTTCCCTTCTCATAAAATCCCAGCTTACTCTGTCAAATGCTTTCTGTGCATCAACACCCAGCAACAACAGCATTGTCTTCTTTCATTCTTTCTGCTTCCCTCTAGATAATCATTGTTCTGTTAATGCTGTCAAATATTTGCATCCTCTTCACAAAACTATACTGAACCATATCTGTCAATTTTGGCAATGACTTTGCCTTTCTTTTAGCTATTCTAGACATAAACCCTTTATAATCATGGTTTATAATTGAAATGAGCCTATATGAAGCTGGGTCTGATGGGTCTTAACCATCTTTAGGTATTATTGCCACCACAGCTTTTTTCCTGGATGTTGGCAGCAGACATCCTTTTAAAAAACTTTTAAATTAACCTCCTAGATCTTTATCACTTTCTTCTCTCCTAGCTTCCAAACTTCCACAGGAATACCACCTATGCCTGGATACTTTCCTGCAGATTGGTTATACATTACCATTTTTATCTCATCTCCTCCTATCTTAACTGTTAACTGTTCAGCCTCATCTACCTCTAACCTTGGCATACTGAAGTCTTTTTCTTGATTTCCACACTTTTCTGCTTTATACAATTTTTCATAACATTTCCAAAATATCTAATAACCTCTAAAGGATCTCTGATTAAAACTCAATTGACTTTGGCTAGTTTCCTCCAAGATGTCAGATGACTGTTGATGAGTCTTAGACATTTCGGTGTAAAAACTGTCCATAGTTTCAGTGTGATATTAAAGAAGATGCAAGTGCATATGTAAAACAGACTGTAAACTGGATGTGTAGGTAATTAACAACTGAGTGATCTGAATGGTTCTGTAGGCATGAAAACCAGGAGAAGAGATGGAGGTTGAAGCCTTACTAGTGGAGGGGAGGATAAGTGAATTACAAGATGTAACAATGAGTGGTGGTTTTAAAAAATATCATGGATATGTTTCTTGTCCCACAGAAGACTGTTGGTAACTTGTACAACATCCTAATGATCCAGTGTGAAAAAAATGCTGTCCTTCATAGGTAGGTACTAGGCTATTGGCCCTAAGGCCTATATAAGTGTAGCCAAAAGGTACCCTGGCTTTCACCACCCAAGAAAATTATTTTCCTGTGCCACTGTCGAGCAGAGCCACAGAGGTGATCCCCGGGGTGAATTTCCTATTTCTCATCCAAGCGTCAAGATTTTTCTTGAAGAGTGCTAATGAGGATCTTTGTTTGATATAGATAGGTAGTTTGTTCCAGAGTATGGGAAGTCTCTGGGACAGGAATCTATCCCTCCAGAATGTTCTGTTCATTGTGATGACAAGGTTTAGGTCCCTAGAGTGTGTAGCTCAGAGGGATTGGGATTTCTTTAAGTGGAGCATGTCCAACAGTTCTGGGTTTGACATAGCATTGTATGTTAGGCAGAGATCATCTCTGAGTAGGCGATATGCGATGGAGTAAAGCTGGAGTTTTTTGAGACAGTCTGTGTAGGGCATCTGTTTGATGCCAGTAATCCTCTTTGTGAGGTATTTCTGTGGCATTTCCAGTTGTTGTAGATGTTTTGTGAGGTACATACCAAAAGGGGCGTTGTACTCTATAATGGGTCTAATGAGTGACGAGTAGAGGGGAACAATGATCTCTTTTTTCCTGGATGAGAAACCGTTTGTGATGAGGTATGCCACTTAGAAGGATTTCCTGACTATTGTGACGATGTGATTATCAAAGGAGAGACTACTGTCCACCTGTGTCGAAAGGTCTCTTATCACACTTTCGGTGTGAAGTAGACTACCGCCTATGTGGTAGTTCATTGTTGCAGAGTTTTTACCAAAGTGGATGGCAATGCACTTTTTGGCATTGAGCTTGAAGCCATGGCTTTGACACCAGGCATCTGTCTCACTGAGGCCCTTTTGTCGGATGTCCACATCGTTATGAGTTTCGATTATGACTCCTAGATTGCAGTCATCTGCGAACTTAATTATCCAAAGACCTTCTGTGTTAGCCTGTACTTCAGAAAAGTAAATACCAAACAGGAGAGGTCCCAGGACTGAACCATGTGGTACTCCACTTGTCACTGGTATGAAGTCGGATTTGGAGTCTGCTACTTTCACAATGTGGGTTCTGTCAGTGAGGCAGTTGGCAACCCATCTTGTGACATAGGGATTTATACCTAGTTTAGTGAGTTTATCTATAATTCCAGAGTGGGGGATGGTGTCAAAAGTCTTGGCGAGATCTAGATAGGCTGTGTGAACCACCTTACCCTCGTCCAGGGCTTTGGTGACTGCTTCAAAGAAGTCTGTCAGGTTTAGGAGACATGATCTGCCTTTTACAAACCCGAACTGACTGGGTTCCAGAGTTTGGAGATTACCAATGTCTTTCTTTATAAGTTCCATGATGATACGTTCCATGGCCTTGCAGACCAGGCTCGTTAGGCTAATGGGGTGGTAGTTCCCAGGATCCATGGTGGCTCCCCCTTTGTGGAGTGGGATAACTGTCGCTGTGCACCATTCAGTGGGCACAAAGCCTGAGGTTGAGGCTATGATTGAACATGGTGCTTAGGTGGGGTGCCAGTTCATTCTGCAGTTTGTGTAGAACGCAGCCTGGGATGTTGTCAGGTCCCATGGATGCTGTGTTCTTGGCTTTGGAGAGTGTGGTTTTTACCTGTGCAGCCATGATTACAGGAACTTTGCATTCTTCTGGTATAGAGATGGGCCTTTTAGGGGGTGAGAGGGGGGTAAAGTTAGCACTGAACCTATCTGCCACGATGTTGGCAATATCAGTTGGTTCTGTATATTTAGTGCAATTATGCTGTAACTCAGAGCAGATCTGAGTTTTGCCATTAAGATTCTTGACATAGGTATAGAATGCTCTGTAGTTGTCTTTAGAATCAGTGGTGATTTTGTTTTCGTAACTAGCTTTGGAGGATTTTATGAGGGATCTCAGCTTCTTACTGAGGCTGACCACGGAGTTCCTCCAGTCATGGGATTTTACTGTTTTTTGCAACAGTTTCTTTCTTCTGTTGTAGAGTTTGTTTATGGCAGGGGGCCACCAGATTGGCTTCCTTGTTTTGGAGGATAGCATCTTGCTTCTGTTAGGGATAGCACAATCCATGCACTCGTGTAAGTGCTTATAAAGTGTATTTGTGTAGGATTCAACAGTCGTACCTCTATTGTCCGTCTGCATGGGTGTCGTGAAGTTTGCCACTTCTGTCTTAAGAAGCGTGAAGTTGGCTTTGGAGACATTTTTTATGGTGGTTTCCCTAATTGGGGGGATGAGGGCGGGATGTGGATGTCTAGAGTGATTAGCTTGTGGTCAGATCAGACCAACAAGGAATTGACCTCTGGTGTGGAATACCGGTTGCCCATGTTGGTAATGACCTGGTCTAGGATATTGCTGCCCCTGGTGGGGGTGTGGATAAGTTGATCCAAGGTGTTGCAATTTATGAATGCCAGAAAACGTTCAGCAAAAGAGCTGGTACATGAGTAGTTTTCCCAGTTAATGGTAGGGTAGTTGAAATCGCCCATTCTTTGTCAGATATTACTGTATTAGAAGTTGAAGATTCTTCAGATCTGGTCAGAAATTATATTTTTATAATTGGAGATTCAGTTATTATAGGAACTGATGCTTATATTTGCAAAGAAGATAATGAACATCGAATTGTGTCATGCTTGCCAGGAGCAAAAATAGAAGATGTGAGACAAGCCTTGGAATGCTTTAACGTAAGGAAGTATGGATTTGTTTTATTCATGTCAGTACAAATGTTTTCATCTGCAAGGATTCTCTGACTGTTAGTAGGGAACTTACAGCCCTCTTAGATAGTATAGCCTGTACTGGTGTTAGGACATATTTTTTCACAAATCACATATAGAAAAGATAGTCAAGCAAACATGAATGAAAATATTTTTTGGGTAAATAGCTACATGGAAGAAATGTTTAGAGTATCCAGGCCTAGTTTTGGGCACTCGTGTTCAGACCGGATGGTGTTCATTTCTCAGGATCAGGAAAGATAATTTTTGCAGCAGATGTTTTGCAAAACTCTCACTTGACTGTAAGGATGAAAATATTGCAAATTATGTTAGTACCTAAAAAAAAAAAAAAAAAAATGTTTGTTATTTAGCATTTGCAGTGTTCTTACTATGTATTCTTGCTGTCTGGACATTCTATTGTAATTTTGCATTTGCAGTGTGTGGACATTCTATTGTAATTTTATCTCTTGCATTGTATCCTTGATTGTACTGCCTTTGGAGCTTTTCTCCCCGGGCCTCCACTGAAAATGGGTACTTCTTGGCCCAGTGGACTTCCCCGGTAATCAAACTGAAATAAATAAATAAATAAAAAATTGACAAACACTAGGCAGGATTTTTGCCAGCTCGAAAAATTAATAGTTCACAGACAGCAACATCTGATGCATCTCTGATAGTTGTTAATGCTAGGAGCATTAATAATAGTTTTTTTTTTTTATTATTGGAAAATTTGCTACCTTCCCACAAGATTGATGTTATTGTTTGTGAAACATGGTTAAAGAACAATGACTGAAAACCAGTTCTTTTAGGGTATAAATGTTTTTACTGTAACAGACGTTCTACCAAAAAATCATTTGGAGGTGTTATGATCGGGACTAAAGATAGTTATGAGACCTGTGATTATTGCATGTTCAATGATGACACCAGTACTATAGACTGTGTAACTTTGACAAGAAAGACAACTGTGGAACATGTAATAATTGAAGTGTAGAGACCATCAAATTCAAATGCAGATGAACTCGAGGAATTCATACATTTCTTTCATGAAACACAGGCGGGAACACGAATATTAGCTGGGAAACAGAAACATTCTGGAATAATATTGATGCAACAACATTAGTAAAGAAATTATTCACAATGCATATTCAGGAACAACAATTGCTTCAGATTGTAAAAAACCTACCAGGGAACGGAACATACTAGACATTGTTTGTGTTATTAAAGAAATTATGGTGCAGCGGTAGCGTTGTCAGCTCACAGCAAGAGATTCTCCGGTTCAATTCTCGGCTGGGGTTCCTTCTTTGTGGAGACTGCATGTCCTCTCTACATTCGTGTGGGTTTCCTCCGGGTGCTCCGGCTTCCTCCCACAATACAAAAACATGTATCTGTAGTGTTTCTCCCTGGGCCCCCACTGAAAATCGGCTTCATTCCAAGTCAGACTTTCCCGGTTAACAAATGTTAAATAAATAAATACTGTTACTTCAAGTCAAATTTTACCACCATTGATGTGCAGTGATCATGGGGTTACAAAGTTTAGTTTGTTGCTAGTTAATTCTGACAAACTGAAATATAAACCAATGTACAAAAGGTTAGTTGCAGATTATGTGGAAGCAAAACAGTCACTATGTAAAGCTATCTGGATTGATATGTTCAGTGGAAAAACTGCAGATGGAATGTAGAAAGTTTTGAAAGAGAAATTTTTTGAGTGCAAAAAAAAAAAAAAAATGTAAGAAAAAATATAAGAAATGGAAGAGAGGTCGAACTACGACTTTGATAACGGAAATAAACAAGGTGGACAAACAAATTAAGCATAGTGTGAGACAAGATCAAGGCAAATTTGAAGAAAATGTATGTATATATATATATATATATATATATATAAGATGTGTAAGGAGTAAAGACGTACAAATTGATAAACTGTGTGCAGATTCTAAAATTTATTCTAAGACACAACAGATTATGGATACATTTACAAAATCTTATGCAAAATAGTTTGGCTCCACAAATGGGAGTAATAAGTTTTCATAGTGACATCCAGGTAACTTCAGATACTGGAATCAAATTGAATTGAAAAAGAACTGTGCAAACTTGATCCAAATAAAGCACAAGGAGGAGACAGAATTAGTAACAATCACCTGACAACACTTCAGCAAGGACTTACCTTACCATTATATCTATTATTCACTAGGTCATATAAATATGGGGAGATTCCTCAAGATTGGAGACATGCACTTATTAAACCTGTCTTTAAAGGAAAGGAAAGTAGGACAAACCCAGAGTCATGTAGACCCTTAAGTATACTTTCCTGTTGTGGAAAAATAATGGAGAAGGTAATATTGGAAAAGTTACTGTCAGAATTGGATAGGGTGGGACTTGAAACCATATATCAGCATGCATATGTTGAAAATAGATTTATTAACACCTGTAACATGATGTTCTACAACAATATAATAACAGCTATGAATAAAAAATTGTGCTGTGATATAATTTATATAGAAAAATGAATAAAATGAGACGCAGAAGGCTGTAAACTCCAGAATAAGGCCTTTACTATGTGCATAAACACAAGCGCTTTCACAAATGAGCTTCTTCAGGTGTACATAAGCACTAATAAGACACACCTTTATATCCAAAAAATATCACATGATACATAGTCATATGACAATAAATCTAAAAACTAAAAAATATCATAAAAATATTATAAAAAACATACACATCCTAAAGCTTTATTCATATGAAACATATACAAAAAACATATATAAAAAACTTAAATAATCATTGTTTCAAGGGCCTCATCTTTAATCTCGGTCTCAAAGGAATACATTCATTGAGACCATGCCCTTCAGTACTCCTCAGTTTAGTAATCCAGATAGCTTCCAAACTCTCAGCTCTATTACAAATGTCATCCTGTCTCAAACTCTCCTGAATCAAACCTATCACTCTAAAACTAAAAACATGGGAGCTGTCTGTATTAGATACATGCTTAGCAAGTGCATTGGTCTTGTTTCCCTTCCTAATATTATAAGAATGCTCCCTAATACGATCCCTGAGACATCTGTGTGTCTTGCCAACATAAAATTTAGCACAGATCATACAGCAGGCAAGATAAACAACATGTTTACTATCACATAGGTTCATAGGTTAGTACTAAGCTAACTGCCCTTGCGAGCCATTTTAAGCCTAGCCAATTATCCCTTGTGAGACTCAAACCCTGCACCTTGTGTTTGTAAGGCAAACACCTTAACCATTAGGCCACCCTCCCAAAATGTTGCTGATAGCCTAAAAATATAATCTCTACCCCGATCAGGATGGTGAAATATCATATTACTATCTAAAAAACAACACCAATTACATGATCCACAAGGGTTAGTACCACTGTGACTGGTATATTGCCTAATTTCTTTGGGATAACACAGCCTCCTCTTGAGAGATTTATCATTTCTAAAGCTAATCCTAGGGACATGATCAACAATTCTGGCAATCTCATCATCTGTCATTAAAACATGCCAGTGTTTCTTAATAATATCAATATATTTATTCACATCTGTAGTGTATTTTAAAGAAAGTCTTAAATTAGTCTGAGTGGATACTCTAGTAACTTCACCAGAAAGTTTCCTCCTCATAGAGAAGAAAGGTCTGGCTTGTTGACCTCGCTTATCCACCACTCTTGGTATCTGTTCTGTTAACAATCTGTCATTATATCCTCTGTCTTTCAAGTGCCTCATTACCCTACCCACTTCATAGTTGAAATCTTCATCTCTAACATTGAGCCTAGAAGCCCTCATCACCTGATTAGTAACTATGTTCTTAAATATGTGAGGTGGATGTGCACTGCTACGATGTAAAAGATGATTAACATGACATTCCTTCCTATGTTGCTTAGTGTACACATTCCCACCCATATCTCTCATCACACTACATCTAGAAAATCCATGTTGTCATATGACATCCTGTGTGTGGAACGTAAATAATCAGTGGTATTATTAACATACATCATAAACTCAGAAAACTGTTCATCACTGCCATCCCACAAAATAAAAACATCATCAACAAATCTACGGTAAAACAAAACATATTCCCTAAAAGGACCTCTAAAAATATGATTCTCTTCCCAAGCCACCATTACTGCATTGGCATAGCTATTGGCAAACGAAGTGCCCTTAGCCACGCCATTGCTTTGTCTAAATACATAAATTCCAAATAAAAATAGATTGTGTTCCAACACCAGTTCTAATAGTTGAAGTAACAAAGTAATACATTTGGCAGTATCTTGTGTATGGCATTCCAAAAACTGTTGTGTAGCTGTGATCCCAACTGTATTGGGTATCACAGTGAACAGAGAAACTATATCCAAGGTGACAAAAATAGCATCACAACCAGTATGCGTCAAAAAGAAACCATATAAATCTCTTAAAAAATGCTCAGTATCTCTAAGTACATGCTGTATGTTGTTCAAAGCTGGTCTGAGATGTTTCTCTACAAAAATAGAGATTGGTTCTGTACACCAGCCCCTACTAGAGACTATCGGTCTCATAGGTGGATCATAAATTGACTTATGAACTTTGGGTAGGCCCTGTAATATTGGTATAATCGGTTTCGCTACTACAAAATAATCAAACAGCTTGTCATCAATTAACTGTTGATCAAGTAAACTTCTCAAATTAGCAAATACATCAGATATATGAGTTGAAATCTGCAGTGTGTTTAGTTCCTCATAAAAAGAACTGTCCCCCAAACTATCCATCATCTTGGCCTCATACTAGCTCCTATCAAGGACCACAATGAGGCCACCTTTATCTGCTGGTCTAAACACAAGACGACTATCCGTCTCAAGCTCCCTCAAAGCAAGAGCTTCCTGTCTGGATAAATTAAAACATTTGTCTCTCGCAGAATCTAAACCAGGGCTCACACATGTATCATAAATATTACGTATACAAAGCTTTTCAAATGCACTTATCAGTGAATTATTATTTGGAATAAAAGAACTTGGTTTAACAAAAACATTATGAGCTTTATGAACATTAGTATTAGTGTCTTTGTATATTAATTTCAAAGTCAAATTCCTGGTGAAAGTTTTAATGTCCAAGATAACATCAGCATAACATGACCGATTAGTAGGAATAAACGAAAGGCCCTTACCCAACACTGCTAAGTGATGTTTACTCAATATAACATTAGATAAATTCAAAATTAGTCCCTCTTGGCATTGGAAAAGGCCCTCTTTATACTTATCTGATTCCCTGAGGTGTTGTCCCATTTCCTTTTGCCTCGTACTTGACTTCTTCCTCTCGACTGGTACCTGTTCAACCTGTACACATTCTCTTTCATCGGTAAAGGGAATTCGATGTTGTGACACTGTAAAAAATCATTAGACCCTGTAGTGGATTCTACAGAGTCAAGTCTCCCTTGGTGCACTTGCGCTATGGTAGTGATAACCTTCCTCTTAGCCCCCAGATCTATGGGGCATACTCCCAGAATTGTAGTACCATGTGGTGTATTCGCCTCTCCCAACTGTTCTGCATGTGAAGCTGTTGGCACTTCTGCCCTCTCGGATGTGTTCACTGCAACTTCCGTTGTTGATGCAGTGCTCCACGAATTTGTTCCCTCCTGACCACGCTCCTCTCTCGGCCAAGTAAAGATGTTCCCGGTTCGGAAATCCGACCTGTCTCTCACAATCTTGCCAATTTTGATGATCTGTCGTTTGCTCTCATAGAGAGCAAGAGAGTTCAGAATATCTTCTATGTAAAAATCAAGTACGTCCATGGAGTAATCTTTGAGTAAGTCTGTATACATTTTATTAATAGAGTCGATCAAAGCAGACATCTCCCTCTCTGCTGCTGAGATTAACAAGCGCAAATAGCTAAAACTAGTTTGTAAGTTGATCTTCTGCCATTCCATTAACAGAGTATTGTCCCCATTATGAAATGAGGGCATTTTCAGTACACGTAACCCACGAGGTATTATCTGCTCAGCAAGACATACCTGAAGGTGATATTTCTAGAACTGACTTCTCTTCATTTTATATAATTCCTTCTCCAAACTAAAAAGTTGAGTTTTGAGAGCTATAACATCAAAATTATCACCTCTCTTCTCTCCTGCTGTTTCTTTGCAGTTAACCAATGGCTTGTTAGTTTCTCCAATGCTCGATAAATAATGTTGTAACCTAATACTTCGAGAATTAGATTTAGAAACAGAGGCAGATGAGTCCAATTCAATAATCTCCTCAGCCATCTGGGTGGGATTTCCAGCAGAATAAAACCAAATAAAAAATGTAAATGCAAAACCAACTGCCAGATGTAACCCACACAAAACGTCTCCAACAAACCAGATAATGAAAAATGAATAAAATAAGATGCAGAAGGCTGTAAACTCCAGAATAAGGCCTTTACTATGTGCATAAACACAAGCGCTTTCACAAATGAGCTTCTTCAGGTGTACATAAGCACTAATAAGACACACCTTTATATCCAAAAAATATCACATGATACATAGTCATATGACAATAAATCTAAAAACTAAAAAATATCATAAAAATATTATAAAAAACATACACATCCTAAAGCTTTATTCATATGAAACATATACAAAAAACATATATAAAAACTTAAATAATCATCGTTTCAAGGGCCTCATCTTTAATCTCGGTCTCAAAGGAATACATTCATTGAGACCATGCCCTTCAGTACTCCTCAGTTTAGTAATCCAGATAGCTTCCAAACTCTCAGTTCTATTACAAATGTCACCCTGTCTCAAACTCTCCTGAATCAAACCTATCACTCTAAAACTAAAAACATGGGAGCTGTCTGTATTAGATACATGCTTAGCAAGTGCATTGGTCTTGTTTCCCTTCCTAATATTATAAGAATGCTCCCTAATATGATCCCTGAGACATCTGTCCGTCTTGCCAACATAAAATTTAGCACAGATCGTACAGCAGGCAAGATAAACAACATGTTTACTATCACATGTAGCTGATAGCCTAAAAATATAATCTCTACCCTGATCAGGATGGTGAAATACCATATTACTATCTAAAAAATCAGATAAGTATAAAGAGGGCCTTTTCCAATGCCAAGAGGGATCAGATAAGTATAAAGAGGGCCTTTTCTAATGCCAAGAGGGACTAATTTTGAATTTATCTAATGTTGTATTGAGTAAACATCACTTAGCAGTGTTGGGTAAGGGCCTTTTGTTTATTCCTACTAATCGGTCATGTTATGCTGATGTTATCTTGGACATTAAAACTTTCACCAGGAATTTGACTTTGAAATGAATATACAAAGACACTAATACTAATGTTCATAAAGCTCATAATGTTTTTGTTAAACCGAGTTCTTTTATTCCAAATAATAATTCACTGATAAGTGCTTTTGAGAAGCTTTGTATATGTGATATTTATGATACATGTGTGAGCCCTGGTTTAGATTCTGCGAGAGACAAACGTTTTAATTTATCCAGACAGGAAGCTCTTGCTTTGAGGGAGCTTGAGACGGATAGTCGTCTTGTGTTTAGACCAGCAGATAAAGGTGGCCTCATTTTGGTCCTTGATAAGAGCTGGTATGAGGACAAGATGATGGATAGTTTGGGGGACAGTTCTTTTTATGAGGAACTAAACACACTGCAGATTTCAACTCATATATCTGATGTATTTGCTAATTTGAGAAGTTTACTTGATCAACAGTTAATTGATGACAAGCTGTTTGATTATTTTGTAGTAGCGAAACTGATTATACCAATATTACAGGGCCTACCCAAAGTTCATAAGACAATTTACGATCCACCTATGAGACCGATAGTCTCTAGTAGGGGCTGGTGTACAGAACCAATCTCTATTTTTGTAGAGAAACATCTCAGACCAGCTTTGAACAACATACAGCATGTACTTAGAGATACTTAGCATTTTTTAAGAGATTTATATGGTTTCTTTTTGACGCATACTGGCTGTGATGCTATTTTTTTCACCTTGGATGTAGTTTCTCTGTTCACTGTGATACCCAATACAGTTGGGATCACAGCTACACAACAGTTTTTGGAATGCCATACACAATATACTGCAAAATTTATTACTTTGTTACTCCAACTATTAGAACTGGTGTTGGAACTCAATCTATTTTTATTTGGAAGTTATGTATTTAGACAATGCAATGGCATGGCTATGGGCACTTCGTGTGCCAATAGCTACGCCAATGCAGTAATAGTGGCTTGGGAAGAGAATCATATTTTTAGAAGTCCTTTTAGAGAATATGTTTTGTTTAACCGTAGATTTGTTGATGATGTTTTTATTTTGTGGGATGGCAGTGATGAACAGTTTTCTGAATTTATGATGTATGTTAATAATACCACTGATTATTTACGTTCCACACACAGGATGTCATATGACAACATGGATTTTCTAGATGTAGCTGTGATGAGAGATTTGGGTGGGAATGTGTACACTAAGCAACATAGGAAGGAATGTCATGTTAATCATCTTTTACATCGTAGCAGTGCACATCCACCTCACATATTTAAGAACATAGTTACTAATCAGGTGATGAGGGCTTCTAGGCTCAATGTTAGAGATGAAGATTTCAACTATGAAGTGGGTAGGGTAATGAGGCACTTGAAAGACAGAGGATATAATGACGGATTTTTAACAGAACAGATACCAAGAGTGGTGGATAAGCGAGGTCAACAATCCAGACCTTTCTTCTCTATGAGGAGGAAACTTTCTGGTAAAGTTACTAGAGTATCCACTCAGACTATTTAAGAATTTCTTTAAAATACACTACAGATGTGAATAAATATATTGATATTATTAAGAAACACTGGCAGGTTTTAATGACAGATGATGAGATTGCCAGAATTGTTGATCATGTCCCTAGGATTAGCTTTAGAAATGATAAATCTCTCAAGAGGAGGCTGTGTTATCGCAAAGAAATTAGGCAAGATACCAGTCACAGTGGTACTAACCCTTGTGGATCATGTAATTGGTGTTGTTTTTTAGATAGTAATATGATATTTCACCATCCTGATCAGGGTAGAGATTATATTTTTATGCTATCAGCTACATGTGATAGTAAACATGTTGTTTATCTTGCCTGCTGTATGATCTGTGCTAAATTTTATGTTGGCAAGACGGACAGATGTCTCAGGGATCGTATTAGGGAGCATTCTTATAATATTTGGAAGGGAAACAAGACCAATGCACTTCCTAAGCATGTATCTAATACAGACAGCTCCCATGTTTTTAGTTTTAGAGTGATAGGTTTAATTCAGGAGAGTTTGAGACAGGGTGACATTTGTAATAGAACTGAGAGTTTGGAAGCTATCTGGATTACTAAACTGAGGAGTACTGAAGGGCATGGTTTCAATGAATGTATTCCTTTGAGACCGAGATTAAAGATGAGGCCCTTGAAACAATGATTATTTCAGTTTTTTATATATGTTTTTTGTATATGTTTCATATGAATAAAGCTTTAGGATGTATATGTTTTTTATAATATTTTTATGATATTTTTTAGATTTATTGTCATATGACTAATGTGTATCATGTGATATTTTTTGGATATAAAGGTGCGTCTTATTAGTGCTTATGTACACCTGAAGAAGCTCATTTGTGAAAGCGCTTGTGTTTATGCACATAGTAAAGGCCTTATTCTGGAGTTTACAGCCTTCTGCGTCTCATTTTATTCATTTTTCATTATCTGGTTTGTTGGAGACGTTTTGTGTGGGTTACATCTGGCAGTTGGTTTTGCATTTACATAATTTATATAGATTTAACTTCAGCATTTGACAGTGTCATACACAAAACACTGAGTAATAAACTAGAACAACTAGGCATTGATGTACTCTTGATAAGATGGATAGCTGCATGGCTTACAAATAGGACATGGCAAGTATCATACAGCAACTGGACAGATGAAGTTCTTGGTTACAGCCAGGGTGTCCCACAGGGCTCTGTCCTAGGCCCTTACATGTTTAGATTGTATCTTTCAGGCCTAACGTTTTCATCTGAGGTGTTCTACAGTCTATATGCAGATGACCTGAAATTGTGTAAACTGATTACATGTTAAAGACAAGGCATGTTTGCAAAATAACTCAACTAAATTGACCATTTCGGGAAAAGGAGAATAATATGCTGATAATGCATCAAAAACTAAGCATGCGATTTGGGAGACATAAATTGAAAGGTGAATATTTAATGCAGCACACAGTGATTGAAATTGTAGACTCATTTAAGGACCTGGGTATATGGGTAGATCCAGCTATGAGTTTTTCTAATCATATCAACCAATTTGTTAATGATTGTTATAGAACTATAGGTTGTATAAAAAGATTTATAAAGTCTAAGAAATCAGAAATGATGAAGTCATTGTTTGTTAGTTACATTAGACCCAAACTTGAGTAAGGACTAACAATATGGAAACCTTATAACAAAACAAGCATGAGTAAACTGGAAAGTGTACAGCAGTAATATATCAAGGGTATCCATGGATGTGAAAATTGAAGTTATTATGAAAGACTAAAATATCTGAAGTTGTACAGTTTCTCTTATATGTATCTAAGAGGAGATCTTATTCAAAATTTTAGGGCATTTAGAGATACCTACCTCTGGGAATGTTTGGGGTTATCAAAAAGTAGTAGAGAATCATCAGACAGTCTATTTAGAAGATTCTGTAAGAATGCAAAGTGTACTAATTGGTTCTCTGACAGAGTAGCTGATGCATGGAACAGACTACCAAATTACATTAAAGCAAGTACTAGTTTAGATATTTTTAAGAACAGCCTGGACACTTATTATGGGAACAAGTGTTTTGGTATATTGGCAGTCTAGAAGGGCATTAATGCCTGTGCTTGAAATATTTGTATGTATGTAAATCTCCTTGTAATGCCCACTTGTTTATAAATATCACTGTTTGGCAGGTGGACACAAGTTGTGTAAAAGTTAGTCTTTTTGCAAACAGCCATCAGTGCTCAGTGACCTCTGGACATTAATAACCTGTCATTTTTAAGAGCTGCAGTGAGGCAGAGCTCAGCTGACATCTTGCAGCAAAAGCTTGTTAACAACTATATGTCCCTACCAAAAGTGTAACTGGATACTGAGCACACTGTCCAGTTTGGGTGCAGGCTCGCTACTCTTTTGTCATGCCTGTAGTGGTTCATTGTACTCTGTTTTGTGTTATATGGCATGAACTTTTATGGTAAGCCTAAGCCCTGCAAAACTCACCTGTGTTGTCACTGCATATTCCTTTCTGTCATGTACATCTTCAGCACCACTGACAGTGCTGATCTGTCTCTCCTGCTGTGTTGCTTTAGTCTTTCTGTGTTTTTAACCTGGTTCATACTTTTGTAGTGTTTTTTTCTTTTTACATGGGCAGCCTTTGAGCACTATCTGCTCCTTTTCCTAGTAATAAGTTAAAAACGGAGACTCAACCCCAACAGTTAGCTTGCTATTTATTTAGACTGTCAGGTTCATTTAAACCATTCTTTCATTGCTAGCGCTCATTGTTTCAAATGCACAAACAGTTCAAATGTCTCCAGTGCTCGTATTTACTGTTAGTAGTAATTAGAGTGCTGTCATGATCCTAGGTGAATGGGCCCGCATGGCTGCTGAGCACTGTTTGCACCCAATTGCTGTGCACAAGTATTTGAGCTGTCACTTGTTTGTGTGACATCTTGACTCTGTGCTGGATTGTAAATACTCTCCATGTACAGTTTGTCTTATATAATAAGGTATCTGTTATTGACATACTGAAGCAGATCTTTTCTAACTAGCTGTGTGCAAAGAATATTTTCTTATTATCGGATGGGTGCTTTTTTGGTTTAGTTTCCAAGAGGTGTGACTGAACTGAAGGGGGACATTTATGAAAAGCGTGATGGGCTGAGTGCTGAGGAGTGGGCACATTGTAGGTTGAGCCTTCTAACTGTTGGATGAAAATAAGTAAGAAAAGCATAGATTCACATAGAGTAGTATCTGAAACAGGAGTTTTGGGATTTTTTGTGCTTTCCTTTCTTTTAATGTTAAGTTTCTATTTTTAATTCTGTGAAACTCTACAGGCCCACAAAGCTAAGCCAACCTCCTTTCATTTCTTTCCTCTTTTTCTCTATCCTTTTGCTTTAGGAAGCATTTAAACATCAGGATTTCTTGTTGCAGAAAGATTTAATAATTTAATTGGTGCATTGAGTCCCCCTACCAGTAGCATTACACAGATCTTGAAATCCTAAACGCAGTGATTTGTGCACGTTTATATTTCACTTTGTTCAAAAGGTTCATGAAAGTCAAATTTGATAAAGTGAGTAAAAGCACAATTGTACAAGGAACAGACTTTATTGCAGTAGTATATCTGGCTCATATCACCGACTTTGTTAAGCCAGCTTGACAAAAGTACTTTTCATTTCTGTTGCTAACTTTATAAGAGTTTTTGGAACCAAAGTTTTGTTGAGAAATGTTGAAGTACAGCAAAGTCACAAAGCTGCAGTTAAGTCTGAAAGTACAGGTACATATGGTACATACGTTTTATAGCACATAATTTTTTTGCCCTACATTTTACTTGAACATTTCCTGTATTGCAGCCAGAGAAAACAACAGCTACTATGTTTAGCTTGTACCTAAAATGTGACAGCTGCTAGGTTTGAGTATATGTAAACTGTAGTATTCCGTCTAGAAATTAACTTGAGCATGGTACTTGTCCAGCCTTTATTATGAACCAGTGTTAAAAGTTCGATGTTGAAAAATTACTTTCCTTTTGGATTTATTGCATTTTTATGCAGACTTCTATTGTTGCTTATTTACAATATTTAACCTGTAGTACCTGGCTTGGGGTAGAGCTTGTTTAATCTTTAGTTATTTTCACTGTTTTCTGGTACTTCAATCTCTTACTAGATGCAGCATTTTAGTAGCATTTAATTAACAGAATCACATTATCTGATGATAAATGAAGACTGCATTGGCCGGTCAATATTCATTTTGCTTCCCTAGAGTGGCATCACTATATATAGCCTACTACCTCCTCTTCTGCTTCTCTATCAAACTTCCTTGTAATTCCCACTTTGTAAATATCCCTGTTGATTTTGAACTCACTTCCCCTTCATGGGAGCTTTTCCATTTGCTTTTTATTGTGTGTTTCAAAAACATTTATGTACTTCCTTGTGCTGTCTTGAGCTATCACCTTTTAATCTTCCTGATTTTTGCCTCAGGCCTAGAGCACACTAACTCAGTGATGGTATTGTTAATTGCTTGAGTTCTGGCACCTGCTTTGCCTCTCTCCAACACTGAACATGTTTACCTGCCCGAAAGAATTGCATTGTGAAAAGCATTTGAGATTTAGCACAGATGAATGCGTTGCAATTAAATATGTACGAGTTGTTTGTTCAAGTCTGAATTTTACCCAGGTTTACTTCAGATGTCATATGATAACTGAAGACCACAAAATAGTTCTGAAACATTCTGAAATAAACTGGTAAGAGAAGGAAAGAATGCTGTTTTGAAAATGCAGACTGTTTTGAACTATTTATTCATTTTGTTAACTGGGGTAGAGCACTGTTGCAAATGGACCCATTTCAGTCTCAGCCTGGAAAAATATAAATGACAGCAGATAAGCAAGTTAACAAGAAGTATTATAAATACAAAATGTTGTGTAACGATAGCAATGAATCACTTACAGTCAAGTACACAGTATAAGGGACAATAGGAAGGGATGGTTAGGGTAAGGATGGAAAAAGAAGCAGAGGGTGAAATAGTGAAGGGATTAGGGTTACCACCTGTCCCACTTTGCGAGGGACAGTCCCTCTTTGGGCAGTTGTGTCCTGACAAAAAATATTAAAAATGGCAAATGTCCTGAGATTGTAGGACATAATTATTTCCTATATTTTATGTAATAGTTGCATAAAACAGTTACTCTGTATCTAAAATACCTAAATGTTATAAGAAACAGAATAAGAAACTAAAATGCTACAAGAATAAGCTTATATTTAAGCAAAAAAATTAAGTTCTATCCTGTGTACTGACCGTGGGTATGTGTCAGCCTGTAAAATCTGATGTTTGTACCGAAAATGTCTCACTTTGGCCATTTGAAAAGGTGGCAACCCTAGAAGGGATAGAGCACAAAGTGTAAAAGCTAGCAAAAGTGTGAGGCAAGGGCACACAGAAATTACCTGTATACATTGTATACAATGTGAAAGAGATGTCACATATTAGTGTAGGCCTGACTTGTGAAGGGGTAAGTGGGGGACTAGGTGTTCTGTTTACGGGAGAGACTGTATTGGGCACTAATACTTGTCATGGGCTAATTAAAGAAGCAATAATTGAAGTACAGTATCTATGAAAATGCAACCTTTTTTTGAAAGAGCAGTATGGCTCATTTTCTCTGAAATATATTTATTTGCTTTTAAAACTGCATTATTAAATTGAAAGGCTTTTCCTCCTGTTGAAATGCATTTAACCACAGTGGGAGGTACAGTTTATTTCTTACCAGCAAATTTTGTAGTCACACAAAAACACAGATCAGTGCAGCTTTTAAGCACCTTTAAAATAATTGTTGCCATTGTTATTATCTCTAAGAGGTTTATTTTTAGAGTAATCCTCTTCCACTAAAACTATATATTTTAAATGTAATTTATTTTAGAATGTGCTCATCCAGCACATTAACTGGCTTGTTCCTTTCTCTAACCTGTTATACTTCCAGTAATACCAATTGCATCAGAGCTGTACCTAGATTGTTTGCTGCCCTGTGAAGTTCCCCAAGCTGTAACACATTTAACTCAAAAAATGTCGCTGAAAAAATACAGGACAAAAGTGAATAACAAACATTGCCCAATCATTGCCATTCTCCTTTAAACGTGTGTGTGTGTGTGTGTGTGTGTGTGTGTGTGTGTGTGTGTGTGTGTGTGTGTGTGTGTGTGTGTGTGTGTGTGTAGGGAGGCACCTCCCTCTGAACTTATATATATGAACTCTGAGATCACCATACCTTAGAGAAAAGGGAATATTCAGACAACTGGTAATTTCTGACTTCATAAACTTAAGTCCAGATTTTCAGCCAATCAGTATCCACATTCTGAGACTCAGTATTTCGAGTCCTAACATTTTTAATGATTACCTGCTGACCACTGCTCTCAGTTAGGTAAAATGTACTTATCCTTAACAGTTTTCATCCTTTTTTTATGCTAAAAGGTTTCTCCACTTCTGTTTGATGAAGTTAATTGCCTTTGAGGATTCTGTTTCTTAACTTGGCCTATATAGTATGCACATACGGTATCTATTTTAAGCAACTTTGGCTTGGTCATGATAAGTAGGAAAATGAAAAAGTAAGTAACTGCTATAATGATTTATGGAACACGCGCGCGTGGTAAGAGGCAGAATGGTAAAGTTGTATTAGTAAACTTAACATACAGTAGTTGTTCGAATGATCACTGCTGCAGTAAAGTTAGCTATATGGGTTATATCCTGCAAAGGATATTATACCTGGCCAGCTTCCAAAGCTTCAGGGCACCTTTCACACACACAAACTGTCTGGAAGCCTGAGCTGAGATTACTAAAATACTCTTTTGGGTGCCAAGCACTTCAGAGCTTTTCTACCAACAGAAAGAAGAGGGCTGAGCCCTGAAGGGACAATGCCAAGAAGATAAAAAAATAAATAAACACACCCTAGAATAACCAACTCACCCAAAAAAAAAAAAAAGAAAAACAGAGGATGGAGGGAGGGAACAACTACCGCAGCAGTGATCATTTGAACATCTACTGTTATGGTTAAGTTGACTTAACTGTGCTGTGTTCACCATATTTTTTTAGCAAGAACATTAAATTATCATGTATGTCATAGGCATTCATACATTTATATAAATCAAAACAAGCCATATTAACAGAATTTTAGTTGCAGACATTATACATCACTTATCTATCCAGTCAAACATTACATAGATCATTCATATCCTGCATGTATTATTCCCATAATTCCCATTTTTTCTTTGTAATTTGCTCCTACCCTTTTCTAAAGATCTCAGATATGGTTATTTTTTCTCAATTACTATATTCAATACTTCTAGTATGGTTGGTTTGGACTTTGATTTCCATTTCTAGTATGTTCTTTTTTTGGCAACCACCATAATTAGACTCAGCAAGGCCTGTGTTCCCCATACTGATCACTACTGCAGTATCCTCAACTGTATGGGTAGATTGCCTTAGTTTACAACATTTGGGAGGTGGAAAGAGAAGAGTCCACAAGCCTCTGGAGAATGGTCCTTGCAAAGTCTGTTCTAGACCTATAGAAGAAACCAAGCTTATAGTGCTTTGTAAAACTATGAGCAGAGGGCCAGGTTGCAACTTCTAGAATACTTCTAGAATCCAACTCTGTCTAAAAAATGCCATAGATGAAACTACTGTTGTGGTGGTGAGTATAACAAAAGGCAACAGCCTTAGATAACCATTTGGTTGTCCCTTCTTCTAACCTTCACAAGAAATGAAAAGTTGATCTGAAAGATTTAGTTCTGTCAAAATAGTAACCAAGTTGCCCGTGAACATCCAAGGTATGGAGTATCCTTTTCTCCCTCATTTTTGGGTTCAGGAAAGAAAACTGGGAGATGGTTAGTTTGTCTTAACTAAACTCTGATACCCCTTTAGGCATAAAAGAAGGATTATTCTCAAAGATGCCCTTCTTACAGAGATTAGTTAAACTGTTATCCATGTTAATAACGTCAAGTCAACCAAGTTAGCTGGTTCAAATAGACCAATTGGTAGCTTTTCTAACACAAAATTAAGATCCCAAGGAAGGGACACCAGTTTTCCTTTCAAAAATATTTTGACATGAGAATGCACAGAAAGAGGAGGATTTATGAGCAGACATACTGAAATAGCCAGTAAATGAACCATGATAGAAGAGTAAGAAAAGCCACAGTCACTCAAATATTGTAAAAACAGAAAGCAACTAACCCTGAATGGGTGCTGGGTATGTTGTTGGCATGAAGTAGAAAACCTCTTCCATTTGCTAATATAATATTTTCTAGCTTTCTTGTGTTTATTAGTACCTACTGCACATCCTCAGTAAACAGGCGCCTAAAGGGAATTAAGACCCTGCCACCCAGGTAGTCAGTTGAAGTTGATTGGTATTTGGTTGTATCAAACGTATCAAAGACCCCAGTCTTGTGCAAGTAGATCCAGTCTGTAAGGAAGCTTGTGATAGTTGCCCCTGGCCATTTCCAGCAAAAGGGAGAACCACAGTTGCTTTGGACTGAAGGGAGTCACCACAGTGATCATGAGAAATTTCCTTCGGAATCTTCAGAAGTACCCTGGATATTAGTGAAAAATGTGGAAAGGCCATACAGGGATGTTCCTGTCCAAGAACAAAAAGGAATCTGTCTTCCAGGCCTTCTTGCATGGAGTCCTGGAGCAGAATCTTGCCAGCAAATTGTTCAGAGAGGAGCATAGTTTCATAGGAAGATACTAGGCTATTGGCCCGGAGGCCATTATAAGCCTAGCCAAGAATTTCACCACGTTCAAACAAAGTCAGAAAACTGTTGTCCCTGTCTAGCAGGGAGACAGATGGGATCCCATGGGTATATATTTTTTTCCCATCCAGTCGTCCAGGTTCCTCTTAAAGAGGGCTAGTGAAGTACTCTACTTGACATGGAGATGGAGTCTATTCCACAGATGGGAGAGTTGTTGGGACACAAATTTATCCCGCCGACAAGTTTTATTTGACAAACATCTCTCAAATGGATCAAATTTTGAAACCCCACCCCACCTCTTCCAAGATAGATGCACATTGAGTAACAGCTTAATTCTGTCTCTCCCGGTCTGAAAACAGAAACTTAGAAGAGAAAGCCAGTGGATCTAGATTTATGGGCAAATTTCAGTAACTGGCTAGTAAGTGCAGAGTCTAGCTGCCAGGAAAAAAGAAATATGAAGGACCTGGAGGAAAATCAGCTACAAAAGTTGAGGAAAAAACACAGAAGGGGAAAAGTACTGCAGTTGTTCAGAAAGAAGCAGTACAAGTTTCAGGCATGAATTCCAGTAACCTAGAGGCAAGTGTAAAGCAGCTGCACACAGACCTAGTTAAAATAAATGAAAACGTTATTAAGTATATCAACACAAACAATAAAAAGCAGGAAAAATGAAAGAAGCTTTGAACAGATATTCAGATAAGGTGACAGAACTGCAAAACTCAGAGGTTGAAATGAAGAGGTTGGCTGAATATGAGACTGCACAAAAAGAGATGTTTCAAAAAATAATAGAATTTAAGGACAGAGCACATAGGGAAAACTAAGATTTTCTGCTGTATCAGAGAAGCTAGAAGGAACAGAATGTATTAATTTTATGAAAGTACAAATAAGTAACTGGACTGGTATTCCACATCAAGAATTAATTGAAAGGGCACATCATGTCTATGCTCCAAACCTGGCTATGAGAAAACAGCCTAGAACTTTAATAGTAAAAATGCAATCTTAGCAGCAGAAGTTGTTGATTCTGACAAAACTGTGGCAGAAGGACAAAGTACTAACAGTGGGAGACAGCAGAGTGTTTGTGGAGAATGACTACTAATTTCACACCTGGCAGAAGAGGAATACATTTATTCCATTATATAGGGCACGCCAAGAAGCAGGAGTGAGATTCAAACTGCTGTACCTAGCTATCCTCAAAATATTTTTCCCTGGAGGAACAAAAACATTTTTGATGAAGTACATGCTAAGAAAGAAGTACAAGAATTTGTCCAACAAAAAGTGAGCTGTGAAACAGAAGGGGATTCTGCTTCTGGTAATAAAAACCAGAGAGAAATTGTGCCAGTGAAACCTTTCCCAGTGTTTGAAGGGAAAATGATTGAGAGAGGGCAGAAAGCACATAGTTTGACTATTTTTATTTATTTATTTTTATATATTTACAGTTGGTTTACCAGGATAGTCCATTGGGCCAAAATAACCTGTTTTTCAATGGAGTCCTGGGGAGAAAAGCTCCAAAAACAAGTAGCAAGGCTACAATAAGGTATTTGGTTACAGTTATTCAATTGCTATGTACTAGTAAAAAATGAAGGAAACTTAGAAATACAGCAGGCTAGTGAACAAATATATACAGATATTACAATCTTGTACAGCTGAAAATAAAAAAGTTTACAATATAGAAAACTGAGAAGCTTTTACAACTTAGGGTAGGTTACACTTGAGGTATCTTTCATGCATTCAGGATGAATAGCTTAATACAAGCAAGAGAAAGATAAATGAGCTTATTGAATTTTTACAGTATAGAAATTGAGAAGCTTTTTCATCTTAGGGTATGTTACATTTAAGAGGTACCTTTCAAGTATTCAGAATAAATAGCTTAATACAAGCAAGAGCAAGGTCTATGAGTTTAGGAGAGTAAGTGGAAATTTTCATTATGAATAGGGGAGGAGATTATGTGGGGTGGGAGCAGGAGCAGTCACACTGGGATATTAGGTGCGAGTGAAGGGATTTTTTGAATGAGAAGTGATTTGAGATAGTACGAATGGATGGGGGTAAGGAGTTCCAGAGACAAGCAAGACTGTAGGATAAGAGATTTTTTCCAGGGGGACGAATAGGTTTATACAATTCAATTAGGTTTTGGTTGTTATATCCTAGTATTCTATCAGGGAGGTGCATTTTAAAGGTAGAGGAAAGGGAGGGGCAGAGGGAAGTATTGAAAATGAGCTTGTGTGCAAGAGTCAGTTGGACGTAGGTGAGGTGATTGGGTAGTTCTAACCATTTTAGTTTGTGGAGACCCAAACAGTGGTGTGAGGAGGACTTGTGGGTGGTAGCAAACTTGGCAATTTTGTTATAGCAAGAGGAGAGTTGTGTTTTGAGTGAAGATTGTAGGTTAGTTAGAAGTGGGGCTCCATAAAGGAGGGAGAGGATGAGAAATGTGGTAGATAGGGTGAATTTGGTGGAGGGTGTAAGATAAAGATTCTGTCGGTAGAGCATGCCAAGTTTTTGGTGGGTTTTTTTTATATTTAATTAAAGGTGGGAATTGAATTTAAGCTGACTGTCAATTTGGACCCCAAGTAATTTGGCCTCAGATACCAGTTTGAGAGGTGTATTGTTATGACTATTAATAGAGAAATTACTTGGATTGAAAGAGGTAGCTTTAGAGGGGGTGAATACCATTAATTTGGTTTTGGAGGCATTGAATACAAGGTGATGATTTTTCATCCATTGTTCGGTGGTTGAGAATACATAGAGTAAGTTTTAGAAGTGTGGGGATGGAGGTAGCAGAACAGATAATAGTTGAATCATCTGCATATTGGATAATTTTTGTAAAAGGGATAGAGTTGTGGAAATCGTTTATGAATATATTGAAAAGAAGGGGACCCAATATAGATCCCTGGGGAACATCGGATGGGGTGTTGATGAAAGGGGAGGTGGCTTTTTTCCATCTTACTTCTTGATATCTATTGGATAAGTAGTAGTGAACCAGTTCAGAGAGGAGGGTGACAAGTTAAGCTTGGAGAGTTTAGTTAGTAGTAGATTGTGGGAGATAGTATTGAAGGCTTTAGAGAGGTCAAGTAGGAGAATAGAGACAATGTGGCCAGTGTCTTGGGCTTTGTTTACAGCTTCCAGGAAGGAGAGAAGGGCGGTCATAGTACTGTGACTGGGTCTGAAACCATGTTGTGTTGGAGTTAGTAGGTTATTGTCTAAGAGGTGTGGTAGGAGTTGTAGATGGATACACTTTTCTAAAAGTTTAGAGATAGGATAGCGATGGGACAGAAATTAGTGATATTGTTGTTGCTGCCACCTTTATACAATGGTACAACAAAAGCCTTTTTCCAGATTTGGGGTACTGAGCTTTCTTGAATGGAACGGTTGATTAGAATGCTGATGGGGGTAGGCAATGGCTTCCGCCGCTATGCTGAGAAAGTAAGAAGGAATGTTATCAGGGGCATTAGAGCATGGTTTTAGTTTCTGAAGTAATTTTTTTATGGTGGATGTGGGTATAGGTATTAGTGAGAATGGTGGAGAAAGGGGGGATTTGAGGATGTTGATGATGGAGAGGAGATAAGAGGAGAAGCAGAGGTAAGTGATGAAAAGTTGGTTGGGGAGGGATGGGGGTGTAGTGAGGGGTGTGGTGGGGTTAGAAGATGAAAAAGATGAGGTTAGTTTGGAGATAGAATCAATGAAGAAGGTGTTGAATTGAGTGGCCAAGTCTATGTCTGGAGCGTTAGGGTCCGGGCTGGGGTTATCTGGTTTACTGGGATTAAGGAGGGTGGAGATAAATTTCCAAAATTTTTGAGGGTTTGTTTTATTGTTGTTTTGGAGTATGGAGAAGTAGTTCTGTTTCTCGGAAATGATAAGCTTTTTTACTTTGTTTCTGAGTGTTTTGTATTCATTTTGGGCTAGGGGAGTCCTATGTTTCTGATATGATGAACATGCTTTATCTCTAAGGTGCATAGTTGCTAGTGTGTTTTTTGTTAACCAAGGGGCAGTTTTGTTTTTTTATTCTTTTTGTTTTTATGGGGGCATGATGCTCTAAGGGGTTTAAAAAAGTTGAGTTGAAGTGGGTGACTGCTTGTTCCAGGGGTAGAGTTTTTAGGGTGTTCCAGCTGATTGCTTTTAGAAAGTTGGAAAAGGTAGTGGGGTTAAAGTTTTTTTTTGGCACAGAGTAGTAATAAAATTATGAGTAAGATGTAGGGGTGAGGCAAGTTGGTGTGTGAATGTGGGCAAGTGGTCAGTAAGGGAATCAGGCAGGGTGCCACTATTTGAGAAGTAATGAGGGTGGGAGACTAATATCCAGTCTAGGGTACTACCACTGGAGAGGTTTTTTGAGAGCCGAGTTATGGAGTTGATCAGCTGAGAAAAGTTGTAAAGGTTAATGTTAAGTGGGTTTGTGGGAGACTGTATTGTGGACCAATTGATATTCATGTCACCCATAAGTATAGTTTTGTTATTAATGTTATTGAAAAGCCAGGAGAGGATGTCCTCTAGTGCAGAAATATTGTCGCTGGGAGATGTAGAGGGAGGCTATACATATGTGTTTATGTTTATTTACTTGAAGTAATGCCAGGAGTAGTTCTGCATTACTGAATTGGGGAGTTGGTTTGTTATAAGGGGTAACCAATAAGGAGGATAAGTGTAGAAGGGCTACTCCACCTCCTTTTTTGTTGGTTCTGTCTTTTCTGATTATAGAGTAGTTGGGTGGAATTATTTCAGAATCTTTTATATGGGGTTTTAACCAAGTTTCAGAGATGGACAAGATGTCTGGTTTGTTATATGTAAACCAGGCATGCAGATTAGTGATTTTGTTAACTATACTTTGGGCATTTACGGAGGTGAGTAGTATAGAATAGAAGTCAGATATAGCATTAGGTTGGAGAGGTACTTTGCCTGCTTAGAGTCAGGGTTGAGCTTTGCTAGATTTATGAGGGATGAGTTAGTTGCTGTAAGGATAGAATATATGTGAGGAGTAATAAGTTTATAAGAGAAGAGAAGATGTATGGTGTATAGGCATGGAAATATTGGGAAGTGTGAATATAAGACAGGTGGGCTAAGATAGTTTGTAGTATGAAAGGATGGAGTGTGGTTGAAGTTAGTTGGCTGGGTGAGGTAGTAGGTATAAGATATGGTGAGGAGAAGTAGTAGATGAATAGAGAAGAGATAGGGCTTTTGAGAGCATAGTGAGATAGGTTACTGAGAGTAGGTATGTTGTGGCTGGCTAGTTTACTAGGGCAAGAGAGTTGTAAGTTTTGAAAGGAGACTGAGAGGGGAGGTACAGTAGAGTGTTGGTAAATGTGGGAGGAGTAAGAAGTGGGTGTGGAAGGGAGGAGGTGACTAGTTGGTTGGGGCGAGGTGATGAGTGTGGCTTAAGGGTATAAGTGTAGAAGTGCTGGGGGCGGGTGGGAATTATAAGTATAAGTAACCCATTCAATATACTGGATAGGCTAAAACAAAATTATATGAACAAATGAAAGAATCAGCTTATAATATATGCAGGGCTAGGAACAAGACTATAGATAGCATAGGGGTATAAATTCCGTTAGGTAACATTAAACTGCTGTGAAAGTTTTCATTTAGCATGATTAAAAAAGTACAGTTTACATATCATAGAAACAGCTCATTTGGATGCTAATAAAGGTAGTACACAGTATTTCAAAGCCTACATTCAGTGTGTGAGCTTGAGCCTTTTTAACACATTAGACAGGTAAGACAAGATGTGCAATTGAACCCAAAGAGTGCAGACTACCAAACAGTTGCAAAGTCCAGAAGAATCGAGAGTGCACTGGAGATGAAGCAGAGACAGAGTTTGCAAGATTGAGATGAACAGGAATAGAACAAAGGAATCTGGAAAAATTGGACTTTCTTGGACTTTGTTAAACTTGTAGAGGACTCTAAAGCATATGTCCTACTTAGTGTCATTAACGTTTGGAGACTAAAACTAGTAACCCAGAAACTGACCAATGTGGGATTACAAAGCAATAATTGTTTTTGGGATAGAATACAGAAGAAGAAAATCTGGAAATATTGGACTTATTTAAACTTGTAGGAGACTCTAAAGCATATAGAGTCAAAAAGCCAATAAAACAGGACAAATCCCAATACTACCAGTCTGCCCTAGTCTTCTCACAACACAGCCCCAAACAATTCTGGTCTTCCATAAACTCCATCCTCCATCCAGGTAAAGTAAGTACCCCTCCTCCTAACATCCCTCACTCCTCAGAAAATATTGCTATCTCATTCAACACACACTTCACCCAAACCATACTATCACTAGCTAAACAACACAACCCCCTCCCCTCCAACCCACACCTTCAACTAGTAATCTCCCCACTGCCTTCTCTTTTTCTCCTGTACCTACCTCCAACATAAAAAAAACTCTTAGCTAAACTTAAACCCACCAAATTAGCAGCAGACAGCCTCCCAAGTGAATACCTACAAATCGCAGCTGATGCTCTGGCCTACCCAGTATCCATCTTGATTAACCGATCTCTGTCAGAAAGTTATGTTTCCACACTGTGGAAAGTATCACATATAATTCCCCTCCACAAAGGCGGACCCTCCACAGAACTAACCAATTGCCACCCCATAGCTATTCTCTCTCTACTCTCCAAAATACTAGAGAGATGCATACACTCTCAGGTCTCAGACTACCTCCTTACTAACAACCTCATTTCCAGTACTCAGCATGGTTTCTAACCAAACCATAGCACCACCACTGCCTTACTCTCCTTTACTAACACTATCCTTCAGCATAAAAACAATGGCTATCTCTCCTCTGCTACTTTCCTAGACCTATCTAAAGCATTTGACATGGTCCCATACAAACAACTTATCTCTGTCCTCAATAACCTATCCTTCTCACAATCGGTCACCAACTGGTTTCAGAGTTACCTGTCTGACCGCCAACAATCCGTTGTATGGCAGAATGACATATCTCCCCAACTACCTGTCTCCATAGGGGTTCCCCAAGGATCCATCCTTGGACCCCTACTCTTCTCTGTTTACACCAATAATCTAGCCTCTGCCACCAAACATGGCACACTCATACAATACGCAGATGACTCGACCATCATCTGCTCAGCCCATTGCCTACCAAAACTGCAAAAAGTCACACAGGAAGCCTTTTCCTCTGTGGAAACATGGTTATCCGATGCCCGATTAATACTAAACCCAAACAAAACTAAACTACTCATCTTCCAACCCACCAAACATACTCAAAACAACTCTCACTTTAACATCACAGCAAAAGACAACACCACTATATACCCAACTGAACACACCAAATTGCTAGGAGTGGAAATAGACAATAAACTAAAATTTGACATTCACATATCCAAGACTATAAAAAAAGTCCACAAAAAACTAGGAGCGTTATACAGAAATAAGCAATTTCTCACCAAAGCAGCAAAGATTTCAATAGCAAATTCCCACCTTATCTTCACCCTACTTTATGCCTCTCCAATATATACCAACCTAAGGCAATGTGATCTAAACAAGCTAGAGACCTGCTACAACAAAATCGCCAAATTCGCCACAGGGGCATCCTACCATAGCCACCACTGTCTCTCACTTGCTGAACTGGGCTGGCTTGAACTCCCTCACCTCCTTCAGTGGTTATCAACTCTCACTTGTCCACAAACTAGTAAACCATCCACTAAATGTCCCATCCCTCCAGAAGCTACTCCAACCCTATCGCACCACCAGACCACTAAGATCCAGCAGCAAAAATCACTTGCAGATCACTAAAGCCAATAACTCTGCTGGTGAAGCACTATTCTCTTGCGCCATAGCCAAATTATGGAACTCACTCCCACCCACAATTACCTCCATACCATCATGCACCCACTTCAAAACTTTACTAAAAGCGCAACTAAAAACATGCTGGCTATGCCCTTGCAACTCCCACTCTAATGTCATCCACCCCATCCAACCACTACCTTTCTTTCTACTCCACTAACTACCTTGATTATAGCAAGCTCAGATGCTCATAAGCCAGTACTTATTATACAGCACAAACTTCTTCTTGTAACATTTGTTAACGTCTGGTATGCACTTCACAGATAAAGATTCTAGTTGTCTACTGATGTACTATGTTCTTCATCTGCAAATATGTTGTACGTAATTGCTATGTAAATTGTTATTCACTATGTAATCCAATGTATATACTGTATGTTTATTTTAACTGTGGAGCTTTTCTCCCCAGGCCTCCGCTGAAAATGGACCTACGTCCAGTCGGACACTCCCGGTTAACAAATTTAAATAAATAAATAAATAAAATAAATAATATAGGTCCGTAGGCAGGTACTAGGTTATCGGCCCAAGGGCCTAAGTAAGCCTAGCCAACAAGGTTCCCTGGCTTATGCCACCCAAGACTTCATGATATTTATGTTCTGAAAAATACTTGAGAGGGGAAGAGGAGGGGAGAGAGTTAACGGTAAGTAAAACATTTTTTTTTTCTTAACAGTATTACTTAAGTGGTACATGATTTTCTCTGTATGTTATAAAGTAAAATTATTTCAGTTATTTTAAGTGTAATGTGGATACTAATGTAAATTAGTGCTTCTGTTATTATTTTTGTTTCTTTCTCCCTTCTCTCTTTCTCCTTGTTTAGTTTTAAGAAATCTAGGCACTACAATGTAAAAAAGGGGGGATCTGGTTAAAAGAACACGACAAAAGAAAAATTAGTGTGCTGTTTCTTATTCTTGCATAGGGGAGTAACTGTGTTAGTTTTATATAGTAACATATTTTGAGCAAACACAAGTAAATGAAAAAGAATATTGAATATTATAAGGTGTTTTTTTTTTTTTTTTTTTTTTTAGTAAACAGTTCTCATGTCACTAGCAAAGAATCTGATAAAAAGAAATAGCTTAGCAAAAATATTTTCTGAAAGCGTTCAAGTGTTTCCCAACTGGAAGACCTATAAAGATAAGGCAGAACCAGACAGCATTTAATAGAATCACAGGCTCTACCTTGGTCTTAGCACAGATGAGCTTTTGTTCATATTAAGGGGTAAAACTTCAATATTTGAAGATGTATATAGTTTTGTGTGTTGATATTAAGTTAGTAGGTTTTAGGGAGAGGTATTGGGTGTGTGTGTGTATTTTTATTTGAGGGTTTTCAATAAAACAAAAAGTTCTGCAAGATGTGACATAGGCTCAAATAGAGATGACAAGAAACAGTTGTATAAAAGATTAACCTGGCAAACAGTGCATGCATGTAACACAAAAGCTGTTATACATAAGTGGCAGGAATAATAATCCCTCAAGAATATGATTATTTCTATATTGTCTTTAAATGTTAATGGTCTCGCATATAAATCCAAAAAAGAAAGAGTAGTGAACTGTATTAAAAAGTGTAGAGTGCAAATAGCTATCTCAAAGGTAGCACTCAAGGAGTGACGCCTGGAAAGTACTGAACATGTAAATTTGACAAAGAAATGTTTTTAGGGTGGTTATTCAGCAGAATACCTGGGGCAAAGGAAGAGAGGAGTGCTTATATTAGTTGCAAGAGAAGCTCCAATAGTAATAGAAGCGGAAAAAAAGACAAAAATGGTAGAATTGTAGTACTGAGGGGCTGCTAGCAAGAGGAGAAGCATTACACTGGCATGTATTTATTTTCCACTGAAAACTGCTATAGTAGAGCTAAAACAATTATGGGAGAAATAGTCTGCTTTCAGCAAGGAATATTACTTATAAGTGGGAACTGGAATTTGATTTGCAACAGTGAAAATGTGTCTAGGGGCCTAGAAAGAGAACTAAAAAAGGATTTTTGAAGAAATTTATGAAAATATTTGGCATGAAAGATGTGAATTCACTATTAGGTATTCAGAGTGAATTTACATATTATTCCCCAAGATACAAAAACTGGGCTAGGCTAAACAGAGTTTATATTTCACAGGAACATTGGCAGTTAATTGAAGGTCTTGATAAGCACCCCAAAAACGTTTCAGATCACACACTAATAACTAGAATAAAAACACAGGGTAATGAAATAACGCTGAGAAACTGGTGCTTTAACACCCCTCTGTTGAAAAGGGAGGAAATTAAGGAATGGGCCGTGGAAATTATGAGTTATTAGCGAAGATAGAAACTTCTGAAAATATAGCTAGGGAGTGGGATAAAATTAATATGTAATTTAAAAATAGGGTTGAAATAAATGAAAGGGTGATATGGTTAATAAGTAATGAGAATTATTTAGCGGGACTGACAAATATTAAAGTATTGCATAATAGGGGGAATCTCACAGAGATAGAAGTGGAGCAACTGCAGAATGCTAACAAAAAAAAGTTTTGTGATAGTAACTGTAGAGCACAAAAACGTTTAGCACAGTGATGCAGACAACAGTAGAAAGGGCTGTTACCAAGCTTAGGGACCCTATTACAAGGAAGATAACTAGGTATCCTTTACAAATATTAGAAATATTTTGGAAGTTCTATGAAAGTCTATATAGAGCAGAGAAATATAGAAATCAAGAAAAGGTACAAATGGAAATGTTTATGGAAGAATTAAATATGCCAAAGCTAGAGGGGAGAGGAGGCTCATTTAATAACAGAATAGAAGGAGTTGAGATAAAAATTATGTATAACCAATCTACAGGAAAGTCCCCAGGATTAGATGGTATTCTTGTGGAAGTTTGGAAGCTAGGAGGGAAGATCAAGAGGTTTTAACAGTATTGTAAGAGGAGGAGAAGTACCAACTTCCTGGAGAAAAGCCACAGTAGCTGTACTACCTAAAGAGAATAAAGATCCAGCTTCATACTGGCTCATTTCAATACTAAGTCATGATTATAAAGTGTTTATGTCTATAATGGCTAAAATAATGGCAAAAATGATGCCAAAGTTGTAGTTTTGTGGAGGGGAGGCAAACATTTGACAAAATAAAGAGAACAGTGATGATCCAGAGGGAAGCAGAATGTAAGAAAATACCACTATTGCTGGTGGGTCTTGATGCAGAAAAAGCATTTGACAGAGTAAGCTGGGATTTTATGAGCAGAGCAATGGAAGCATTTGCATTTCCTGATAAGATTATTAGACTGATTATACGTTCATAGGTTCATAGGATGATACTAGGCCATTGGCCCGGAGGCCTTTATAAGGCAAGCCAAGAATTTTGCCCATGTTCCCACAAAGTTAGTACCTGTTTCCCCTGTCCAGCAGGGACACAGATGGGATCCCAGGGGTGTATTTTCTTTTTCCCATCCAGTCGCCCAGGTTCCTCTTAAAGAGTGCTATTGAGGTACTCTGCTTGACATGATGAGGGAGTCTTTGGGACACAAATCGATCTGGCCAGAAAGTTCTATTAATGTCACAGACCAACTTGAGGTCTTGTGTGTGGTTGCACGAATGGTGTTTGATTTACGGATATGCAGTCACTCCAGCAAGACTGGGTCTGAGATGGCCCTGTGTGCCAGACATAGGTCACCTCTTAGCAGTCTGTACGAGACTGAGTACAAGGACTTGGCTTGTAGCTTATCTGTATAGGATAAGTGTTTGAGACCCTGGATTTTCCAGGTCAGGAACATCTGTGGTCTCTCCAGCTGGTGCATGTGCTTGACAAGGTACATGCAGAAGAGGGCATTGTACTTGGTAATGGGTCTGACAAGAGAGGAGTGCAGGAATGTTATGACCGCCTTGTTCCTGGATGAAATACCCTTTCTTATGAGGTAGGCCATGTAGAAAGCCTTCCATGCAACGGAGGCAATGTGTGGTCAAAAGTCAGGTTGCTATCAGCCTTGGGTGTCCAAGTCTTTCATGACTGACTGCATGCTTAGTACGTTGTTATTAATGTGACAATTAGTGGGGATGCCATTTTCCCCAAAGGGGATAATGATGCATTTCATGGCATTATTTGAGGTCATGCTTCTGGCACCAGTCATTAGTCTAGGTGAGGCCCTCATGGAGGATGTTCACCTCACTAGGGGAATTTAAGACGGTGCCCATCTTTCAGTCATCTGCAAACTTGGTTTGCCATGGACCAGTGGTTTTGGCGTGCACCTCAGAAAAGTATATCCCAAACAGTAGAGACCCTAAGAGCAATGTTTGGGGTATGCCACTCCTTACGAGTGTACTACTAGAGGGACCTCCCTTGTTTTGACTGTGTGAGCTCTGTCAGTGAGCCAGTTAGCTACGCATCTGGTAACATATGGGTTGATGCCTAGCTGGGGAGAGTTTATCTATTATGCCCAAGTGGAGAATAGTGTTGAAGTCTTTGGCTAGGGCAAGGTAGGCGGTGTGCACCGTCTTCCCTTCATCCATGGCTTTGGTGACTTTTTCGAAGAAATCAACCAAGTTTAACAGGCATGATCTCCCTTTGACAAAACCAAACTGTGTTGGGGTCAAGCGTTTGTAGGTTGCCAATGTCCTTGTTTATAAGGTTCATGATAATGCGTTCCATGGCCTTGCAGATCAGGCTAATTAGCCTGATGGGCCTATAATTGCCTGGTCAGTGAACGCTCCACCTTTGTGTAGAGGGATGACAATGGCTGTGCCCCATTTGGCTAGGATAAAGCCAGTGCTCATACTTTGGTTAAATAGGGTGCTTAATGGTGCAGAGAGTTCTTGCCTGAGTTCATGTAGAACGCAGCTAAGGGATGTTGTTGGGTCCCATGGAAACTGTATTTTTTGCCTCTGAGAGAGTATTAAAGACCTGCTCCCTGGTGATGAGGGGAGGGGGCAGGTGCTAGGGAAGTCCTGGTTTACTGCTGGGGGGACAAGGGGATGAAATTTTCACTGAACCCATCTGTTAGCAGGTTGGCTATGTCTACAGCATTTGTGTATGTGGTGTTCATGACCACCATTTCAGAGCAGATTTTAGTGTTACCTTTGAGATTGCAGATGTATGTGAAGTAGGCCCTGTGATTGTCCTTTGTGGACGTGGTCAATTTGTACTCGAAGTTAGCCTTAGAGGATTTCACCAGTGACCTTATTTTCTTGTTCAGACAAAGGAGAGATTGTTTCCAATGTGGTACCCGCTCCTGCTTGATCATGGACAGCAATCTTTTCCTTTTATTATAGAGTTTGTTTATTGCTGCTGTCCACCACTAGACAGGCTTACTCTTCCTTGAGGAAGATAATTTGGTTCTGTCAGGTATTGCTGAGTCCATGCAGCTATGTAAGTGCTCATATAGTTTTTTGGTGTAGGCTTGGACATTGGTGCTAGTTTCAACTGAAGGGATGGTGCTTATACCTGCTCTCAGGAGGCTGTAGTCAGCTTTGGAAAAGTTTTTTTGTTTGACCCAGGCGGGGGGGGGGGGGGGGTTATAGGAGATGGTAACTTCAAAAGTGATCACTTTATGGTCGGATCTTACCAAGGAGGATGACACTGTAGGAGTGCTACAGTGGCTACTCATGTTGGTTAGTACTAGGTCCAGGATGTTTTCACCTTTCATGGAAATGTCAACCAGCTGATACAATGCATTGGTACTGATGAAGTCGACTAATTTCTAGGTGTTCATGTTTGGGCTAGAATAGGTCTTGAACTCTATGGTTGGGTAGTTAAAGTCACCCAGGATCATTGTAGAGGGTTGAATCTTGATGGATTCAAGTAAGTCCAAATAGGTAATGTGGGCATACTGAGTCATGGTTAGGGATCTGTAGCTAGCTATGATTTGAATAGGTGTTTTGTCACCAGTTAACTGCACCTGGAGTGTCACCTGTGTGTCACACTGTTTGACCAGCCTGGAGGTGTACATGTCCTTGATAAATATTGAAATTCCACCTCCTTTGGCTTTGTAGCCCTTCATTTGGGGTCTGAAAGTATAGTAGGATGAGTAACCTGATAAGTCTGGGGTCCTCTGCTAGCAATGAGTACAGTTTCTTGTTAGGACTCCTAGCATTTAGCAGTATGACCTTTAAATTTAATTTAGAAGAACTTTTCATGTTGGTAATTTTGTCCTCGTGACATAAGGTAAGAGCCTTTGCCTGAAGCCCAGGGGAGATAGATGAAGGCCATCTCTGGCAAAGCATCATGGTCTGTCACTCATGTCCTCCCAGGCTGTTAGGTAGTGGATCCACGTGGAATGACACCAGAAACTAAGCCAATTGTTAAAGTCAATCACTTTCTGTTTGTATTGAGGCATCATTCTGGGTGACAGTAGGATGCTGCTTAAGGCTAACGACATACCTGCCTGAGAGACACATTCTGCGAGCGTAATCATGTCTCTCTTCATATAGTCCAAAGAGGTACATCTCAAGTTAATCACACTAACATGGAGTATGGCAGAGTCATAACAGTACCTGCTGTTAAGAGGCTTGAGTGTGTGTGTGATATGGCAGATTCTAGCACCTGACAAGCAACTTACTGTGACTTTCTCCTTGTCTAGCCTGGTGAGGGGCACATTGTTGTGTCTCACAATAGAGTCTCCTATGACTAGTATGTTGGGTTTGTGGCTGGGCTTTAGAGGCTGTGAGACACAGGTGTGTGTACTATGTGTGGTGTTTGGTGCTGTGAATTGTGATCTGTGTGTGTGTGTTTTTGCCTCTGAGGTCTCTTTTGTTTAGGTATGTTTTTGTTGAGAACCTCCACTTATATGGGTGTGTGTTGTACAGGTACAAGTGGTGTTAGAGGTATGATGTTTGTGGTGTTCTTGGTGCCAGATGTACTGGCTTGTGATTGAGACAGCAAGGATTCTAGGTTCTTAATGTAACTGCATCTCTCACATATTGTGTTCCTCGTTGGTAATAGTAGAGGGTTGTCCATGTACATGAAGCAGTTGCTTTACTGTCTCAGGATGCCCATATCTACCAGACTAGCAGGAGAAACCATAGGAAATTGTCCTTCCAGGGTTTTGTCAGAATCTATGGAGGAGAGGTCAGGGATAGTAAAGTGGGTGCTATACCTATAGGTGTCAGTAGGACTAGATAAAATGAATACAGTAGCTGCAAGGGAGGGCCTCACTTACACAGGAGTACTGGTAAGGGGGAAAATATTGAGCTGAGTTACCTCGCAAGGGTTAAAATAGCACAGCAGCAGTGTAGGACAAACAAACAAGTGCAAACCGGTGTAAACGTGCTGTTTAAGTAAAACAAAAGTAAAAGAGAAACACTGAACCCGACCAATAAACCATTGTCCCTGAGCTCCTAGCTAAACATTCTATGCCAGACGAGTTCCATCCAGTTCACATACTCCCACTAAGTGCAGGTAGGCCCCAGCCAATACAAGATGGCGTAGCAGGAAACACAGGAATCACACAAACAGATCTGGGTACAACAAAACCTGTAACCAGACTATGCTAAAGATTTTTAAACTCTTGTTTAGGTCGATTTAGCACAAGAGAGCAGGTACACACTTAAATATAACAGCAGAACCGTTCACACTCAGTTAATTAAACAGTTTAACAGTAAAACAGTGAAAACATACAGTGCAGATGTAATGCAAGTTAATAAAATAGCACAGTTAATCAAATACAAGTGCAGTATAAGTCAGAATAAATTAAAAATGGCACTTAGCTTTGTAGATTCTCTCAGCAGCTTTGAAATCCGCACAAGGTGGATGTAGAATGCTTACCTTGTAGCTCGATTAAAATTAGGAGGACATATGAAGGATCAGAGATGAAAATTAATGCAGGTGGGATCCTCTCTGATAATCACTGCTTGAGCAGAGGAACCAGGCAGGGGTGACCTCTCTCCCCTTTGTTATTTGCATTATATTTAGAGCCATGGGCAAAGAAAATAAGGGACTCAGAAATGCAAGGATAATAATTGGTATGGCAGTCAAGAAAAGCTGGCTGTATTTGCAGATGACATTATTTTATACCTGACAAAACCAGAAAGAGATATTACAGTGTTGTGGAACATATTGAGACAGTTTCAAACCTTTTCTGTATACAAAATTAATGAAGCCAGAACAAAAGCAATAGTAGTAAATTATGTACCCACATATGTACTGGTTCAGCAATATCCATATTTATGGGGGATATGATAAAATGAAGTATTTAGGACTATGAATTAAAAATGATACTGATGTGGCAGCTAAGGATATGTGGGAAGAAGCTTAACAAAAGGTAATACATATACTGAGAAAATGGGAGCTCTGTTACATGGATATTAAAAGTAAGATACAAGCAGTTAAAATGTTTCTAGTCCGTTTATTCTTATACACTGGTGAGGCATATTTTTTTCAACCAGAGGAGATGTTGTGGATAGCAATTAATAAAGAGCTGAAGGAATTTATCTGAGAGGGGAAGATGGCAAGAGTCAAGTGGTATAAGCTTATTCTTCCAACAGAAAAGGGCAGATTTGCATTACCCATGTTGAAGGGGTATTTCAGTGCAACACAGTTAAGGCTCCTGTACATAGCACAAGCAGAAAAAACTATAATTCAGAGTAGAAAGGATGATGATGAAATGGGGGGGGGGGGTTCAAGTAACGGAGAGACTGGGATTTTGGATGCAGACTTTTAAGGAGAACAACAATAATCATACAAAACATTATATTCAAAAAGTAGCAGAAGGTCTTCTAAAAACGAAACCAACACAGGACTGTAGAAAGGAGATTCTGCTTATAGGGATGACTGCAATTAGAGATGCTTATAGGGATGACTGTAGTTAGGGATACAGACAATAGGCAAGAGGGGCCGATAATGTATTGGAGAAAACTGCAAAGGAACCAAGGTATTGGGAGTAAATAACTAGAGAGAGAAAGGCAATAGAATGTGAAGACCCCAAGAACTTATTTGGACTGCAGGTTAGAGATTGTTTTCCATATCAAGGATTGATATCAGAGTATAGGCAAAGAGAAATAGGGGGTCCTAAACGAAAGACCAGCAGTGGTAGAGTTTTAGTAGACTCTAGAACAGAAGTTGCCATTAAGAAGAGAATAATTAGTAGAGAATATAAAATATTGCATGATAACTATAGGAATCAATCAGAGGAGGTTAGGAAGAGAGATTAGATATGCAATTCACAAAGAAACAATGGGGGGATATATGTATGTGTATATGTATGTCTCCCAAATATGCAACAAAATCTAGAAGATTTCGGATCTTTGCCTGGAAGTGCTTACATAGGTATTTTTATACCCCAAGCAGACTTCAAAGAATTTTTCCTCAGGTAGACAGCAAATGTTGGAGGTGTGATGGGGCAGGAAGAGGTAATTGGGAACATATTCTCTGGGAGTGTAATGAGTTGGTACACTTCAAAGATTCCATGTAGACTGTTCTGTCAGAGATGCTGGGTGAGTAAGTTGGAGTGACTAGGGAAATTATTTTTTTGACGTGATACAAACTCAGAATTGTCTAGACATATTAAGGCCTTGCTGAGTCTAATTATGATGTTTGTCAAAAAAGCAATTACTAGAAAATGGAATTCAAAGTCTAAACCAACTTTACTAGAAGTAGCAAAAGTAGTAACAGAGTTAAAACAACTGAAACTGGGACTTTAAGAAAAGGGTAGGAGCAAATTACATAGGAAAAAATGGGAAGTGTGGGATCAATACATGCACAGGAGGAACAAGATTTTAAGAAGGCAGGATTTGAATGAGCCATGTAATGGTTGACTAACAATGACAGGGCATATTAAAAGTGATGTATAATGTTTGCAGCTACAGTTGTGTCACACGATTTGGAATGCATAATGTTTGTAACTGATATTGTGTCACTATGATTTATTGTCATTTTTCTAAATGCAACGTGGCCAATGTCATACATGATAAGATGTTTCTTGTTTAAAAAAGAAAAAAAAAATCTTGAAAGATCCCCTGATCTAGATTCCATTCATGAGGGTGTACCCCTGTCCTGCTGAGCTTGTCTGCCATACAGTTTTGCTCTGACAGAATGTAGGATGCCTGCAGAGTGGTTCATAGGTTAATAGGCGAATACTAGGCTAACTGTTCTGAAGGACCATTTTAAGCGTAGCCAATAATCAGAGGTCAGAATCAAACCCTGCACTTTGTGTCGAGGAGGTGAAGACCTTAACCATTATACCAAACCCGCTCCCTATATCCCAGGTTAACCTGGATTGTCTGAAGAAGGGGTACATCCTGGTTCTCCTTTGCTTGTTGATGTACCACATGGCTGTACTATTGTGTGTAACAAGTGGACGAGATCCCAGGAACCAAAGATGATTCAGAGAGTTGAGTGCCTTGATCAGGACAAGCATCTCTTTTATATTTATGTGCTTGAATCTATCCTTGTTGTCCCACAACCCTGGCACTTTTATCCTTCCTGAAACTTTTCCCCAAGCAAAGTGTGAGACGTCTGCAGTAACTGTTTAAGAACAGGGAGGGAGAAGTGGAGACCTGGATGTAGGGATATCCATTATCTCCACCAAATTATTTCTATTCTGACAAACCCCAGCACTGGGATCTGAAAATATAATTGGTGTTAGTGCTGGGACCAAAGAGACCAGATACCACTGTAGCTTTTTCATGTGGAGTCTTTTCAGGGGTATCATGAGAATCATTGAAGCCATGAGAGACAAAATCCTGAGGCATTTCCTCACAGTGACTGAGGTCTGAGTGGCAAACCCTAGAAATAGATCTGGATATAAATCTGTTTTTTCCTATGGAAGAAAAGTTTGAATTGCCGTGTCTAGTTGACATCTCAGAAACACAATCCTGTGACAAGGAAACAGGAAAGACTTTTAAGTGTTCTTTTGGAATCCCATCTTGTGGAACACATCTCTCTCACCCAAGAGAGAAATTCCTGACACTTGGAATAAAAATCTGCAAAGAAAAGACAGTCTTCTAAATATGGAAAAATGTGGTACACTCTAGTCTGCTGTGAGCTGTAACTGGAGCCAGACACTTTGGATTATAGAAATGCCTGACATCTGGATGAATAGAAACCTATTCTAAGCATCTTTTAAATGTAGTGTTATCAGAAAACCTGAATGAGGACAAAGAGGTAGCAGCTTGTGAAGTGACATCATTTTGAAATTGGGCACTATCAGAAAGAGGTTTAGGAACATCCTGGAATAAAACCTCTTTCCCACATGGGAAGAGGGAACTGGTTATATTACTCCCTGGAACAGCATATGATGAAGGACAGGTGGAAACAAAACAGACAGGTCTGGAGGATGAGGACGTACCCCCCTGGAAAGGAGGGATTTCCTTCCATTACTGTCTGTAACCTTGATGAAAGATTTTCAGAAACCATTTGTCTGAAACTATCTGTTGTGGTGATTCAGACTTTCTGGAGGAAAAAAAAGGGCTGCCACTGGGCGGGGGACAAAGTCTCTTAAATAGTCATTCTGATTTATTGGACTGTCCTTGGTTTTGGGTGTTTCCAGAATTGTTCTTGGAACACTCTTGCTATTTCTTAAATGCCCATTTGCCTTGCATTTTGTTGAGTGTTTATTTTGTTTCTTAACAAAATTGGATGTCTTCATCCTCTAACTCTTGCTAGAGAATTGCTTGGAAAAATTGAAAAAGGAGAGCTTAAAAATCTGAGATTCCCTCTATCAGCTTAGCCCTTTCATCACACTTTTTGATCACCTCTGCACCAGTGGGGCCCAAAACCAAATGTCTTTTCAAAGGAGAATTTAAAACCTCATTTTAAACATCATCTGGGAGGTTCATAACAGTGCCAGTGTTCATAGCCCCTGAAGAAGTATCAACATAGATATTACACACACTGTATACAATGAGTAGTGACTTGAACAGTAGAAGAAATTAAGTTATTTAAAGTATATTTTTCCTCACAAGAAGAAAATACAGACAAACATTCCTCATACTTTCACAATTAGTCAGTACAAACCTTAACATATGAGCCTGATAATTCAAAATTCTGAAAATCAAAGTTGCAGAAGTGTACACTTTTCCCATACGTTTCAGTAATCTTCCCATCCTTTTCAGAGTAGTATAATTGGAATTAACTAAATGTTTAGCAGCAGAAGAATTAACAAAAATTATAGTTGTTGGATCAGGTTTGGGAAGAGTGCATAAAAACTTAAAATGATTAAGGAATTTTATGCATCATATCTGCTCTTTTATGGACAGCTGGCTGTCAGGAAAATTGCAGGCAGTTAACAACAACACACACATGTGCACACACACACACACACACACACACACACACACACACACACACACACACACACACACACACACACACACACACACACACACACGTACACACGCACACACGCGCACACACAAAAACATAGCCTCCAAAGTTGACAAAACTGGAGGAATGTGTGCAAGTTCTGGAATTTCCTTCTGTAACAGCTCATAGTATTGTGTTAGAGACTGAGAAACCTCAGTTTTCTGCCATTAAAAACATGGCACATTCTAGAAATAGTCTCATAGAAAAAGAAACCCCCACATGAACAGTCAGAAACGTAACTCTCTTCTGAGTCTGAATCAGACATTTGAGGGGAATACACTTTTTTCTGTTCCTTAATCCTCCTGTCTAAATTCAGAAGCTTACATTTCTTCATGAAAGGAGTTATCCCTCTTTCTTTTAACAGATGCTGCCTTACAGGAAGCACCAGTATCCTAAAATAAACCCCGATCCAGATCTAGTAAACTATTCTTGTCTAAGGACATTTGAGGTGAAGTAAATACATGTTTAGATTTCTGTTTCTTTTTGACAGGAAAAATTGGATCAGCCTTATTATTAATGGTAGCAGCAGCTTCCTCACGGATGTGCACAACATTCTGACAAAACAGGAAAGCCCTCCCTGTTCCATCTCCCAGGACCAACAAAGAATGGCTTTCCCTTGTCCAGTGAGGAGCCCCAACAGACACAGAGGATTTGGCTAACCCCTGGTACTTTGTGGCTGTAGGTGCTACACCTGAGGGATCTGGGCTAAAAGATGAGTGGTTGGAGGTACAACTAATGGCCACAGCAGAGTTGCCCATCTGTGGCTGAGGCAAATTGAGCCTGCTGTGATGACAAAGGCTGTTTGCTTAACTTTTTCTTTTTGGGGCTGAAAGAATTACCGACCGTGGGATCAACAGATTGTTCCATGGTCAAGTTAAAATGGTGCCTCTTTCCCATGGAACGCAAGCAGCAAATTCCAGTAAAAACAAAAAAAGTCTTTTTTTCAAACCCATTAAAAAGCATTTTAAAACACTTTGCCAGCCTCATAAAGAAAAATAAACCAAATTCTCCACAGAAAAATGGCTTTCATTTACTTTAAATAACCTTTAAACTGACAGGAAAAAAAAAGTGCTGTGATATAAAAGTACAGTATAGTCTTGTGACATTCTGTTAAAACAAAAACTTGTAGCTTTAAAATAAATTCCTGAAAGAGGAATATCAATAATAAACAAAATTATTAAATGGAAGGTTCCCCCCAAAGAGAACTTATCTGAACAGCACAAGCCGACCATCGATTATAGAAATCCTCAGAGTACCATACTTTTCAGCATCCGTAAAGCTGTGAAGAGCTTTGAGCCCAAACATGTCTTTTTGACAGCTCAACTCAAGCTGCTTGACAGTTTGGGCTCATGGAAGGTGCCCTGAAGCTTTGGAAGCTGGCCAGCTGTTGTGTCTTTGTCAGGATATAATCCATATAGCTAAGGCTACTGCAACAGTGATTAATATGATGAACATTATGTATTCATACAAAGAAGTAATTAATTTGATTGCTTGCACTTACTTTATCGAAAACTAATGGGAGATGCTTAATAATATTTACAGATCCTTTAATGATTCCTGCTTATTTGAATGTTTAGATCTGAAATTGAATAGCACAGCTCACAACATATGATCAGTCTTTATTCTGAAACTTGTTAAATCATTTCACAATATTATAAACAATAAGTAACACATCACATAAAACAGTGCAGCCTTAGTGTAATTAAAACATAATTCCAAAAAGCTCTGTTTGTTCATCTTAAGGCACACCCTGAAAGAATGCAGAGAACTGGATACACAAAACTAGTCAGCAGTAATCCCATAGGTGAGAAGCATGATGGGAGAAGTACTAATATTAATAACATATTATTAAGAAGTATTGTATATATTAACAAGATATTGATAAGAACCCTGTGTATATCCATAAAGCAGCAGTTTTGAGGGTTTTGTTATGATGCAAAATTCTCCTTTTTGTTCAAAATGCCTTACTTATGATAGTTATTCGATGAACAGCCTGGTTTAAACGTGTTGGAATGCCACTGGTTTCTTACTGAATAACTTTGTCTAAGTCCCCTGTGGTATAACGATGACTGTAACTTTTATTGATATTTTAATAAAGGGCTACACTGAGCATTTTAAAGTAGAGTATTAAAATCAAGTTTATACATAGCACATAATTTGTTGTGCGTTATGCTCATCATTATTTCAGCACTTTAATCATTGTTGGCATTTTTATGATACAGAATCTTCTGGGAACTTAAACATAAAACATGTTTTGTTGTATTGCGTTTATTAACTTAGATAAATGTTAATTTCACCTTAACTTGCTGTAGTGTAGAATGCACGTAATGAACTGCATCCTGATAATTTAGGGGGGAGGATCTTTACTAAATGCAGGATCCCTATAAATACTTGCATAGTTTTCAGCTTCTTAGAGGCTGGGGAATTCAGACAGCAACTGCTGATTTTGTTTTTGTATTAACAAAATGAATTATTTGTATATGTAAATAAGAAGTGTCTGCATGCATTATGTTCAGTTTTGAATAATTCTGAAGATTCCAAAGCACAACAGAAGATTCCATAAAAATAGTACTTTTGATGCTCTGAAGTCAGATGGTAAGTATTGTCTTAAATTCCAAATATTTTAAATGAAAAGCGGTAAGCGGTTGTGTTTTCTCTGTTATATAAAACACTGGGCATATGCATTCCATTTTCCTGCTAATTAACTTTGGTTAAGGTCATAGTGGCTAGATGCTGCCTGTCTTAGTCATTATGGTAGTGTTTCCAAATGTGATTACCATTACCAAATTGTGTAGTCTTTGGCCGGAGATGGTCTGCTGGGTGTGAAGAGAATCCTCTCCCTTAGTTTCAATCCAGAAGGTGAGTCTAAAGTTAACATTTTGGCTTCATTACAAGGTCCGCTACTTCTGAGTCATGTTGTTAACTTCATTTGTTGACCAGAAGGTCTTCTACGGGTTTATTTATATTGCCAAGTGGAAGCACCTTTTCTTTTCTTTTTTTATTGATTTTGTTTACCACGGTAGAACAATGACCAGACATGATTGTTTGCAGATCCATCCTCGGTTGCATAGTACAACAAGAACAAATACAGTAGCATATTCAGAAAGAGTACTTTGTGATTATTTATGTCATATAGGAAGATTAAGTTGATTTGAAGAATTTACATTTCAAAAAGTTAATGTAAAGCAGTATCAAATTATGCAAATGAGGTTATTTAGCATCCACACACACGATTGCTAGAAACATAGGAATTGCTATCTAATCATGACGAGAGAAACATTAAAGTAGTAATCTATGTACTTATTTACATAAAAGTTCAATAGTAAGGCACACTGAGTTGGCCTAATGTGGTGTGTGATAGAAAGTTAAAGCAAGTGGATTTTTGTTTAGGTGGCAAGATCTACATGGTAGCATTTGCATCTGTTTTGCTCAAGTAGGAACTACTTAAGTTCGGGTCTGAATATAAAATAAGTGAATATTTCTGTAAGTATATATATATAGACATATTAATTGTCAGGTTTTAGCTGCACAGGCATTGATGTGGTGGCTAGAGCAGTGTTGAAAGGCTAGAAAATTATTACCTGAGATAGCCTCCATTATGGTTTCCTTGACTTACTCTATTTTAAACTTGTCCTTAGCTTCTCTGTAGTCAGACTTTATTGTTCTCCAGTTTCAGGTCTCTACAACTTGGTTGAATGTCATGTACTTGACACTGCTCTTTGATAAAACAGTATCTGTGTAAATTCGCTATGTCTGCCCTCTTATTAGAAGCGTAGTTCTGCCTTAGAATTCCAGTCTTTTTTAATTAACTACTGGCATATCCTTTGTTTTAGTCAGCAATCTTTAGCAAACAGAGGTTTAACTCTTCCCCTAGCTGCTCTAGAATAAACTCCCCATCTCATACAGCAAAGTTCATCCATCTCTCAAGTGCAACTTGGATCTATGGATGAGAAGCAGAACATTTTCCCACGAATGCCCCCTGTACAACGGACAAAGGCAGTTCTTAAATGCTTTATCCCATGCATGGGTCCAAACAATTTATCTATGGTATAATCCCAGTTATTCTTGTTAGGGGTAATATATAATTATTAACCACTGGATGGTTAAAGCCAACCTGTAACCAAATGGGATGGGTTAATTCAAGCAAAAAAGGGAAACTAGTTAAGTTTAAAATGGCCTGCAAGGACATCAAGACTGGTACTTGCCTATGAACTTATGTTAACTTGGTACCTTAAGTTGTTATTTACAAGGAGCTCCATTTGGTGCTCCATAAGGATCTCCTTCTCTCATGATACTCTAGGTTCCCTACAAGTATAATTTTTGAAATTTGTTTGAACCAAGCTGTTTATCTTGTGCTCTTCCTTCCAGAAGCTTAAAAGGAGAATATCAGCAGCTTCATGCATAGATATTCAGGCATCCTTTTATCAAAGTTGTCATTTTGTAAAACAAACTCCTTTGTCACCCTCACTTTGTAGTTCATAAATTCATAATTCAAATACAGTATTCAGGCTGATTGGCCATCAAAGAAAGCTGATTCCATCAGATATGGCAGACGCACTTTGTCTTCAGCCCAGTGATCTAGATTTTTTTTTAAAGTTTCTAGATTTGTAGACTGTCCACACTTACTGGTATATTATTCCAAAGTTTTGTTACTTTAACAGATATGAATGAATGGAGCGCCCCATTTTTATCACCAAATTTGTATTTATATATATATATATATATATATATATATATATATATATATATATATCTATATATCTATATATATATCTATATATATATATGTGGTATCCGGACACATGCTCGACTAGCATATGTCCGAATCACAAAACATCGAACACACATACACGAAAGCGCTTAACATCGACAAGCGCTTCCATGTATGTGTGCCTGTGCCTGTTTCGTAGATCGGACTACAGTGCGGGTAAGGGAAAATTCCCTTTTCCCCACTGTAGTGCAATCTCAGAACGAGAATAATAAAGTGGGGGGTGGGGGGGGCACAGCCCCCCCAAGTGTGTGTGTGTGTGTGTGTGTGTGTTTGCATGAATATTAAACATAGTTTGTAATACTCAAAACGATAAACCAAGCAATATTCGAGTGCAATTCCAAAGACCACAATGAAACAAATGATTTTAACGCTTTCATTCACTGGATTTATTACGTGAACTTCCTCAGAAAAAACAATCCCACATACCCATCCTTCCTTATATACTAATAACTATAAAATCACAGGAAATGACATCAACAAATCATTAAACAATTAATGAATAATATAACATAATTACTACATAATAAATACAATTACTTTAAATGTGCTATCAATAAAAAGTTCATGTGTATATCTACACATATATAAAAAAAAAAATATATATATATATATATATATATATATATATATATATATATATATATATATATATATATATATATACATATATCTAAAAAATACACATGTATATGTGACTTCCACGTTTGAAAAGTATATGTGTTATCACACAATAAACTTATTTGTACACCAGAAAACATTTCAGGTTTATTGACTCATTTAATCCTGGTATTTTATCAGCCCCCAAAAATAACTGCCAAAGTGTTTCTTTACATTCCAACATATTATTCAAATCACCTCCAAATGGAACTTCTTTTACCTTTTCTACTACTGTAAATATAAACTTCTTAAAGTTTTTACAAATAAGAGCATGTTTTGCCAAAGAGTTGTTTTTGTCCTGGGGAAAGGGAAAAATCAAAACCACAAAAAATCCAAGTGGTAACAGAGAATTGTGAATCACACAATACAGAAGACTTTTGTATTAATGTTGTAAATTTGTCTACTGTTGTTTTGTCGAATAATGTGGAAAATGTTTTGAAAAAAGTTTTTTCCTTTATACCCAATAATCATATGCATTTAGGAAGACTTTTGGTTGATTTTAGACTTTATTTGAGAAAGTTGAATTTGAGTTATATCATGCAAGATATTATTACATTTTCTGATTGTACACCAGATAAGAAACCAAAAAAATCAAGTACTTTCAATCCCCCACTTCAAACTACTTTGCAAGTGTTTCAGAATTTGTGTGAAAGTGATTTTAGAAATGTCCATTACCATGAATATCATGAGAATTTGACTTTGGAAGAAAAAACTGCTTTAGAAGACCTTTGTACGAATTCAAATATTAAAAGCAGACAAAGGTGGGAAGATAGTTGTTATGAATACTAAAGATTATGATAGGTCTATACTAGCTATGTTGGGAGACATCAATACTTATAGGAAAGTAAACATACAGGATGTGAAAAACAGTTATCTTAAAGTGGATACAGTGTTATTTGATATGTTTAGCCAGGGTGAGTTGGATCATGAAAGTTATGAATATTTAATAGTGGAATATCCAAAATTAGCTTCTTTTTTTGGTATTCCAAAAATACAGGCAAACCAGGTCAATCCACCCTTTACGCCAGTTATTTCTGCTAAGCATTCACAAACTGAAAATATATCTACTTGGTTAGACTATATTTTAAATCCAATAGTACAAAAATCACAATTCTATCTAAGAGATTCATGGCATTTACTAGAAAATTTACGAAGTTTAAATGTTTCATTGGAGTCCACTAGATTTGGTACTTTGGATGTTAAGTCTTTGTACACTTCCATAAGTTTAGATCAAGGAATTGTATATCTAAGGGAATATTTAACAAAAAATACAGATTTTGTTGGTACAAAGGTTAACACTATTTGTAGTCTAATGGAGTTAGTTTTGAACAACATTTTTTTCAGATTTAATAAGAATATTTATCAACAGATATCGGGTGTGGCTATGGGAGCAAGAGTAGCTCCAGCCTTTGCAAATCTTGTAATGGCTAATTGGGAATTAAAATTTCTCATTAAACATTTTCACTATTCTAAAGTACAGGCTTTCTATAGATTTATTGACGATTTATTTTTTCTATGGACAGGTACACAAGATGAATTTTTGGAAATGGTGGAGGATCTAAACAGAACTACAAATTTTCTTGAATTCAAAATAAGTGGATTTGGAGAATGTATTTCGTATTTAGATGTATATTTAAGTTTAAATAGAGATACGAATACATTTGTTAGTAAAGTACACAGAAAGGAGGTATTTGCTAACCAGTAACTACACAAGGATAGTTTACACCCTGTACATATGAAGAAGGGTGTTATTAAAGGTCAGATTATAAGATTAAGTAGATTGACCACAGATGATGATACGTTTAAAATTGAAACATCATTTCTTAGAGCATTATTTCTTCAGAGAGGATATGACTTAGATTGGTTGAAGAAGATAGAAAAGGAAGTTTTGTTATTGAGACAAGGTGTTGCTAAGCCAATTCTTAAATCTGTAGACATTTGTGTAGGTCCTGTATCAAAAGCTACCACCCTTAAGGATAATTATAAAGCAGCCTTTCCTATACCCATAGTGAATGAGATGTGGTGTATAAAGGAAGTTATAGTTAATAATTGGAAAGTATTGTTAGGAAACAAAGATTTGGTAGCTAAAATAGGTCTAAAACCACAATTTACTTACAAAAAGGTGTCAAATATAAAGTCTATGGTAGAGTCTGATAATAAGGTGGTTAACATGACTCAAAGAATAGTAAGTACGAAAAAGGGTACTTTTGCTTGTAAAAACTGTAAGCAATGTAGATATATTAGTAACAGCTCATTTGTGACTTTGAAACATGCGAATTACACCATATGGGCCAAACATTATTTTAATTGTAATACTGAACTAGTTGTTTAGATTGCTTGTTCCTCTTCGTGTGATTATTATTACATAGGGAAAACTAAAAGAGCATTAAAGCGCAGAATTTATGAGCACAATTTAGCCATTAAAAACAAGGACAAAAACAACTCTTTGGAAAAACATGCTCTTATTTGTAAAAACTTTAAGAAGTTTATATTTACAGTAGTAGAAAAGGTAAAAGAAGTTCCATCTGGAGGTGATTTGAATAATATGTTGGAATGTAAAGAAACACTTTGGCAGTTATTTTTGGGGGCTGATAAAATACCAGGATTAAATGAGTCAATAAACCTGAAATGTTTTCTGGTGTACAAATAAGTTTATGATGTGATAACACATATACTTTTCACACGTGGAAGTCACATATACATGTGTATTTTATATATATATATATATATATATATATATATATATATATATATATATATATATATATATATTTTATATATATGTGTGTAGATATACACATTAATTTTTTATTGATAGCACATTTAAAGTAATTGTATTTATTATGTAGTAATTATGTTATATTATTCATTAATTGTTTAATGATTTGTTGATGTCATTTCCTGTGATTTTATAGTTATTAGTATATAAGGAAGGATGGGTATGTGGGATTGTTTTTTCTGAGGAAGTTCACGTAATAAATCCAGTGAATGAAAGCACTAAAATTATTTGTTTCATTGTGGTCTTTGGAATTGCACTTGAATATTGCTTGGTTTATCATTTTGAGTTTGGTTCTTGGTTCTTGTTGAGTGTTTTAATTTGTAATACTGGATCATGAAATATCTTGTAAACTAGTATCAGCTTCCCACAAGTATATCTGTAGTAAAATGAGTACAATTTTATATGTTTACATCTTGCTCCATATTCTATATTTCTATGTACGGTGATTTGTTTGTAAATTTAATTTGTACTCCTTCCATTATTTTAGTTGTCCTTCAGTGTATGCACAATATGTGTTATATTATGTTTGATAGTTATTCTAATACAAGTCTTAAAGGTCATTACTAATATATTTTCATCTCTTGTAGACATATTCCTTAACAAATATCCATATATTTTAATAGCCTTTGTGCTTATTACCTTAGCATGCATATCAAAATAAAATTTCAAAGCTATTATAATACCAAAACCTTTACACACCTTGACTTCCTCAGGTTGTGTAGTCATTAAATATTTAGAAAATTTGGGAATTTTGTTAGAAAAATACATTGCCTTCCTCAGGTTGTGTAGTCATTAAATATTTAGAAAATCTGGGAATTGTATTAGAAAAATACATTGACTTCCTCAGGTTGTGTAGTCGTTAAATATTTAGAAAATCTCAGAATTTTGTTAGAAAAATACATAACATTACACTTGACAAGGCTAAATTTTAGACCAGTATCCTTGCTTCAAATACATAGTGACTAGGTATTTACTAAGCATCTCTTTTAGTTTTTGTAATCCGAGCAGACACTGTTACATTTAGCACACTGCCTTCTATCAATTAACCAGTTCATAATCCACCTTGTAAAATAGCAGTTAATCTGATATTGAATTGAACTTTTCATAATAGCCTGAAAAGATAAACAGTCAAAAGCTGTGGTAAGGTCCAGAAAAATAAGTAGATATAAAAGAAGACAGTAGTTTATTTTTCTGGGTTTCTGTTTACATTTCCAAGTAACACTGAAATGTGGGCAATGCATTATAAATGCTGTCAGCAATCCAGCTTCACAGAAGTCGTTTTGTATATTGATGGAACTGGTAGTTATTACTTCATACTGAGTAACAGGGAGCAGGTTAAATTGTTTTGTTCTTTGCCCATGCTGGAGGCTTGTTTTAATAGCAATAAACAGACTTTGAGAGAGAGAGAGGGAGACTATCTCATCGGTTCCTGTTTGACAGGTCTTTTGATTCCTGTGTTTTAGACAACGGAGAACAACTTTCAAATGCAGGAACAGTTCAACATTCTAAATTTGGAAACATTTCATTTGTCTCTAAAGTGCATAAACTGCTTTCTCTTTCGCTTTTGATTATGCTAGTATTCCCAAATGTGTTTTACAAGAGTCCTGCTGTGTTGGATTTTTTTACTACTTTTTACAGTGAAACATTTTCACTGAGCTGCCTCTCAAGTTTCTTATGAGCGACGGTTTATATATTACATGATATTATAATTAGTTTTGGTCTGTTTTGATAGACTCTGCAAATATTTCCAAGTAATACTGAACTGTGGGCAGGGCATTATGAATGCAGTAGTGTACCTTCACAGCAGTGATGGAATATTGGCTTAGTGGTTAAGGTTTCTGCCTCATATGTCTAGGATCAGGGGTTCAGTCACGACTTCCAGCCAGAATGATAGCCCAGGCGGCCTGAGGTGAAAACCTTATTTCTACCAGGGATGGCTTATTATCTCTCATACCACAACTTCTGCATACTGGCTAAAGCCTTTGCTGCCCCATAGTGCTTTATTTGGGCAGAGTCCCCCTACTGGACATTCCTACACAGCAAACTCAAACTACATTTGGATATCATCATGGTGGGATTACTCAAAGTTGTAGTGTAAACAGAAAGATGATAAAACTCGAGGCGCATCTTGTGGCCCTCCTGCTGCATGAATACATTCACATCTGTGTAGTCACTGAGACATGGTTTCAGTGCAATGACAGTACGCCTATACTAAGGTGTAGCACCTGCCATGCCTTCAGACATTCTGGTAAAAGCAGGAGGGTGTCTGTATTTGTCAGAAACACCATCACCTCAAATCAAATTACCCATGACCTATTTTGGAGATCCAAATCACCCTTCACAAATCCAGCTATTAATACATTAATAACTACATATCCTTATCAGTGTTCCCCACAGAACATGGAATTATGTAACACTACTGAGGGATTAAATATCAAAGCAAATACCTTCCTACTAGGAGACACAGCTTTGACTCACTTATACCCCTAAAAATGGATATGCTTCCTGTATCGTACACTTTAATACCAATGCACTGAAACATATTGTAAAACTACCCCTTAGACGCTGTAATATCCCCAGCCTGGTCCTTACTAACCTACCCCACATGTACCCCTCCCCATATCTCCCTACCTCTGGTTAAATCTGAACACAAATTAGTCACTCTCTGTTAGGCCTAGTGTTACCAGGCAAACACCAAATGACACTGTCTTGAAGGTTTTTTCTAGGGCAAACCTACTTCAGCTTGTAAAAGACATGCAAAATTCCAAACAGTCCCCTGCAAATGGAACCTGTTGAGAAAGCTATTGCATTCTGTTCCAACTTTTATCAGCACCTAAACAGCTGCATAAGAAAGTCAGTAGCTGTCTGAACTATGGGCGGCACAGTGGTGCAGCGGTTAGTGTTGTCGCCTCGCAACAAGAGGCTCTTCGGTTTGATTCTTGGCTGAAGTGCATTCTGTGCAGACTCTGCATATCCTCCCTGCATTCACATAGGTTTCCTCCGGATGCTCCAGTTTCCTCCTACATTCCAAAGACATGTCTCTGGAGCGTTGCTCCCTGAGCCTCTGCTGATAATGGGCTCTGTCCCATTCGGACTTTTCCTGTAAACAAATGTAAAATAAAAAATAAATAAAATAAACGTCATGGTAAATTCAGGAATAAACCTCTCTGGTTGAACTCCTGTATTAATGAATTGTATAACAAAACAAAATATTGAAAAGTTGTAAGAAATCTCATCCTCCTATGTCAAGACTACACTGAAACATGTCAGCAAGAAACTTAAGAGCACTATTAGAAAATAGAAAGCAGAGTATGAACTTAAAGTTGAGAAGTCTGTGCTTGAATGCGGCTTAAAGTTTATACCAACAGTAATCCCACGTTTACATGATTTAAAATGTGACCGTTTTAGATTTTCTAGAAAGCTACAATCTAAATATTTTTTAGTAGCCGAAATGCTGTTTGTCACAACAATATGGAGAATGAAGAGACAGATACTGTCTCAGAGGACAGCAGTTTTTATTCATGTATTTCAGATGATGATGTAAATGCATATTACATGTTTGATACTAGTGCAATTGAAGCCAAATGTAAGATTTTATTGCATTTAATTATGAAAGTGTAATTCAGTTTTGTAAAATGTTAAATATTTCTGTGGAAAGTGAACTAAGGGATTTTTTTAAGGGACTCCAACAACATTCCCTATAATCTTACTAAAAATGAATGGTTATCATTGCCGGCCTTGTGTGATAAAAAGGAACTTAATCTTTAAACCTGCTGAAAAAGGTAATAAACTTGTTCTTCATTATTCACAATATCTTGATATGTGTTATGAACATTTAAGTGATATTAATGTCTATGAGAAGGTTAAATTTTCTGCTTATACTGTAACTGTAGAAGAATATGGTGAACTTTTGAGTAAATGTGTGAGATCTGGTTATTTATCTCAGGATGATGTTAAAAAGAAATTTAATGTAGAAAATACTAGCATTGCATGTTTTTACTGTTTGCCCAAAATACGTAAATGTTTGCAGCGGCCATCTGGTCGCCCTATTGTTTCTAGCAGGAATTATTTCTTGTACAATTTAGGGCGCTAATTACATAATTTGTTGATTCCCAAGGTTCTTATGTTACCTGCATATGTAAAAGATGTGTTTGATTTTATAAACAAAGTAAGAATATAAAATGGAATGACAAAATGTATTGGATTACATTGGACGTAAAAAGTCTATACACAAGTAGTGAACATGGTTTTTGAATGGAATCTGTTAATTTTTTCTTGGGTGATTGTCCTGCTACTGAATATATCATTGATCTTATTTATTTTTGCTTGACAAAAATTTTTTTAGAATTCAATGGAGAAATTTTTCATCAGAAACAAAGAACTGCTATGGGGACGGCATTTGCCCTCTCATATTCAAACTTGAGTATGGGTTTGTTCGAACTGAAATATATCTATAAATCTCAATTTTATTGTCAGCATGTTAAAAATATTTTAGCTTCATTGATCACCTCATTTTTTTGTATGAGGGAGGTGAAAATTATGTTAATAAATTTATTGATAGTTTGCAAGACAATAGGTTTATCTTAAAATTTGATGGCATCCAGAAGGGTAAAAAAGTTTCATTTCTTGATGCGGAACTGGACATCACAAGTGGGAATAGACTACATACCAAGGTACATAGAAAATCTGAAGGTAATGTTCAGTATTTAAAAGCCTCTAGATGTCACCCTTCTTATATAAGAAGCTTTACCTTATGGTGAATTCCTACAGTTATACAGACTATGCAGTGATGAAATAGATTTTCAGGAAGAAGTACTGAGAACTTGTGTTATGTTTGAATCTAGGGGATATATCAAGGAAACACTACGTAGTGGTTGGCTCAAATTAATAAATGAACATAATAAAGAAAATAGGGAAGAATATAAATTAGAAGTTGTTATGAACAAGAAAAATGCATCAGATATATATTTTGTGACAACTTACAGTTGCTTCAGTGATATAGTAGTACATTTGGTGAAATATTATTGAGGTTTCCTAAATTCGTTAAAAGATGCTAGTGAATGGATGCCCAAAAAGCTTAAAATATCTTATAAAGTTGGAAGGAATATAAGAGATTTTTTAGTTGGGGGAAAATTTGTTATGCCCTCAACTAATTTAAACATCATGATTAATCATCAGGGCACAATGGTCTGTGGAAGGTGTAAAGCCTGTAAAAATATTTCATCTAGTTTTGATAGAATCAGTTGACTGAGTTTTAAAGTAAAGGGTCAATTTAAATGTGACACTGAGGGCATTATTGATGCCCTGAAGTGCCCTTGTAATAAATTTTACATTGGAGAATCTAAAAGAGCCTTTAAAACAAGGATCTTAGAGCATATTTGAGAGAGAGATAATAAAAAGGAACAAAGTTCAGTGGCAGAACATTTTTGTAGAGTACATCAGGGGCAATCTGTGGGGTTAAAAGGAATCATTTTGGAAAAAATAGCTATTTGTTTTAATGGAAAAAGTATTAAAAATAAACTTCTGTATAAAGAAGCTTTGTATATATATTAAAATTTGATACTATGATTCCTAAGGGAATGAATGTGGAGCTTAATTGGTGGGTTTTACTTTAATTGTGACTTCAATTATCTTTTAATTGAATTGCTAAGTGTTTAATTATGTTCATTATATAAGAATAGGTGCTTGTGAATATATTATACTCCTTGAAGGCAATTGTGCCAAGATGTCAGAGAGAATAAACAGTTTTATCTACTGCACTGTGTGGTCACTGGCTATGTGGTATTGATTGCTCAACCTTTTCTTGTGTGGTATACATTTATGAACTTAAAGTTATTACACACATCAAAATAAACTTCAAATCCTTCTTCAGGTATGTTAATAAATTAAGGTGAAATGCCCAACAATGCACTGAACACATCCATAATAGTATCACATGTACTGATCTCAAGGATATAGCCAATATATTAGCAAACAAATGTATTGCTAAGTTTAGCTCACCTATGTACACTGTTGTCATCACTATCCTTGAAAATTTAGTTTCTTCTTAAGGCACCTTGGAACAAGTCATAGAATCGTCATCAAAACGTAAAAATAATACTGCCATTGGACCAAACAACATTCCAGACTGCATTCTCATCAATTCTAAGTATGCACTGTCTGAGCCCTTCTTAAACTGTTCACTCTCATTCTATCCAAAGGGTTTGTGCTTTATGCCTGAAAAACAGCCAGTGTACTGCTATCTGCTCATCTCCTGATACCAAACAGTACCAGCAGGGGCTGGAATATATACATACTGGGTATCCCAAAAATTATCTGAATCCAAATGCAAAAAATTCCTTCCATCTTATGAGTTATAAATGGATCTCCTCTTCAGACAGATGCAGTCATAAGAGGCATGTGAATTTATGTGGGCAACTTCTTTTCATTCAGTCATCATGCTTCCACCATAGGCAGGAAAAATCCTTCTATCTGTCTCAGTTTATTACCCAGTGAATTTCTTTAAGATCCAAAGAAGTTATCTTTCTGCTATACTTTTCCATTACTAGATCCAACATTGAATATACTGCCATTGCATCCAGGCATCTTTCCCAACTGGAAAGGCCCAAAGATTTCTAACCAAGAAAATTAAAGGCTTTAAATGTTTCAACTTTCCCACTAGAATAGCATGCCTCTCCTTTTACTCAGTAGCCTACCGGCTGCTCTAATGTGACCTGTATCTATTTTCTATCCATGAAAGACCCAATCATATTTAACCTTCTATTTCTGTGCAAAACCAGTAACCCTTTAAACACGCTCTAATGTCCTAAATTAGACCAACAAAAGACTCTCTGGAGAGGCAGGTTCTTAACTCAGCATATTCACAGCCCATGGAATTAATTACAACTGGATAGTTGGATGAGTAAACACAAATTTGAATCATGGTTGGCATATACAGCCTTGCTCAGTCTGTGAGGTGAAGACTGTTGAGTAATTCGTAAAGGGAGGCAAGAACTTTTTAAGTTTATCTGCTTAGAGGTGTATGTGGCTAGGCATCTTGGCATGACTTACCTAGCATAGTTCCTATGTTCCTGTTGATGTATCTTTTGCAAAGTCCACTAATAAATGATTTTCAGTAGTGCCATTTTAGCAAAGTACAGTAATAGTAATGACAGCATAATGTTTTTATGTTGTATACTCCACTGTTCAGGGCACTTGGGTTCATAGGGCCTACATAAGCCTAGCCAGCAAGGTTCCATGGCTTACGCCACCCAAGAAAGTTATTTTCCTGTGCCACTGTTGAGCAGAGACACAGAAGTGATCCCCAGGGTATATTTCCTATTTCCCATCCACTCATCAAGATTTTTCTTGAAGAGTGCTAATGAAGAACTTTGCTTGACATAGATGGGTAGCTTGTTCCAGAGTATAGGACGTCTCTGGGACAGGAATCTATCCCTCCAGCGTGTCCTGTTTATTGTGGTGACAAGGTTTAGGTCCCTAGAGTGTGTAGCTCGGAGGGATTGAGATTTCTTTAGGTGTAGCATGTCCAACAGCTCTGGGTTTGACATAGCTTTATATGTTAAGCAGAGATCACCTCGGAGTAGGCGATATGCTACAGAGTAAAGCTGGAGTTTTTTGAGGCAGTCAGTGTAGAGCATTTATTTGAGGCCAGTAATCTTCTTTGTGAGGTACTTCTGTGGTCTTTCCAGCTGCTGCAGATGTCTTGTGAGGTACATTCCAAAAGGGGCGTTGTACTCTATAATGGGTCTAATGAGTGACGAGTAGAGGGGAACAATGATTTCTTTTTTTCCTGGATGAGAACCCTTTTATGATGAGGTGTGCCATGTAGAAGGACTTCCTGACTCCTGTGGCGATGTGACTATCAAAGGAGAGACTACTGTCCACCTGGGTCCCAAGGTCTCTTATCACACATTCGGTGTTAAGTAGATTGCTGCCTATGCTGTAGTTCATGGGTACAGAGTTTTTACCAAAGGGGATGATACTGCACTTTTTGGCATTGAGCTTGAGGCCATGGCTCTGACATCAGGCATCTGTCTCAGTGAGGCTCTTCTGTAGGAAGTCCACATCATTTGGGGACTTGACTATGGCTCCTAGTTTGCAGTCATCTGCGAACTTCATTAGCCAGAGGCCTTCTGTGTTAGTCTGTACTTCAGAGAAGTAGATACCAAACAGGAGAGGTCCCAGGACAGAACCCTGTGTCACTGCTTTGAGGTCAGATTTGGAGTCTGCAACTTTTACAGTGTGGGTTCTGTCAGTGAGCCATTTGGCAACCCATCTTATGACATAGGGATTTATGCCTAGTTTAGTGAGTTTAGCTATAATTCCAGAATGGGGGATGGTGTCAAAAGCCTTGGTGAGGTCAAGATAGGCTGTGTGAACCACCTTACCCTCATCCACGGCTTTGGTGACTGCCTCAAAGAAGTCGATCAGGTTCAGGAGGCATGATCTGCCTTTCACAAACCCAAACTGGGTGGGATCCAGAGTTTGGAGGTTACCAATGTCTTTGTTTATGAGTTCCATGATGATAGGTTCCATGGCCTTGCAGACCAGGCTCGTCAGGCTAATAGGTCGATAGTTCCTGGGATCAGTGGTGGCTCCCCCTTTGTGGAGTGGGATAACTGTTGTTGTGCGCCATTCAGTGGGCACAAAGCCTGATGCGAGGCTATTATTGAACATGGTGCTTAAGTGGGGAGCCAGTTCGTTCTGAAGATCATGTAAAACGCAGCCTGGGATGTTGTCCAGTCCCATGGGTGCTGTGTTTTTGGCTTTAGAGAGTGCAGCTTTTACCTGCATAGTTGTGATTACAGGGACTCTGCATTCTTTCTGTATAGATATGGGCCCTTTAGGGGGTGAGAGGGGGGTAAAGTTAGCACTGAACCGATTTTTTAGTTCATATATAGTTCATATATCATTTTTTAGTTCATATAGTTAAATATCAGAATGAAATCAGTCAGCAGGCATAATCTCTTATTTAGTCCACTAAGCTGATATTGTAAAGTGAGACAGTTGAGGAGCATTCACATAAATGAATCTGTGTCTTTAGCCTATATCTGAGATATATTTTGTGTTGCAATTAACCTGGGATGGCTGGTTATACTTGCTATTTCTCTGCATCATCTATAGCCATTATTAGAAGAAAGGCACAACTGAAATAAAAGACAGTCTGTCAGTAGTAAAACAAGGTCTCTCCTTATTTCTGCAGGTAGAAAAATATTTTTGACAGGGATGGCTTACTCTTCTCATACCAGGGCTTCCATATACTGGCTAAAGACTTTGTTACCCCCATGCTGCCTTATTTAGGCCGAGGCCCCAACTTACATTCCTACCCAGCAAGCTCATTCTCTCATCCAAGTCATAGAGTACAATAGTTAAACAAAACAGCATTTGAGAGGTATGTTTCCTTTACCACCACTGATAGAAATGGACAGCCCAAAAATGTTTTGTTTTTAACGGTAGAATTTTTTTAGGGAGTAAGCATATTTTAAACAAAACAGTAATCCATGTCTGTGTGTAGGTAATGCAGAAATAACCCAAGCTTGGAGAGGAGGAAATCGTTGATGATCAAATGAAACCAACCTTGGTTAAATCCTGCATTGCCTATAGACATGAATGGATTATTGCTGCTATATAAAGCCATAATTAAAAAGTAATGACGTTGTATTCTTTTAACTTCTACTGCTGTAGATGGCTTCTTAATGTACTGTGCCTGCAGTGGACATTTGTAGGCCAATGTGCACACATCACACTAGGTTCAGTGCGGTTTGTGCCACTTTTCTCTTTTTAAGGCCTCAGATGTGCGTATGCAGCCTGCCATTTAAGTGAAAATGCTTGTGGACTCCTGAGGAATCATCTGTAATTTTAAGAGTATTATTTTAAATACTTAGCAAATTCACAATTTTTTTTTTTTTTTTTATATATTTGCCTTTAGATAGGTGAAAGTATGTATTCTACCATGTTAATGATTCAGTGCGTTTTCTGTTCCTATTGGAGTGAGGATGGAACATGGTGGTTTTTGATAGTTACAGCTGCCAGGATTTATTCGTGTGGCAATGCTGGACTTACAACGGGGACTGTGATTGCTCAGTCCAATTAGCGTGCATGTTTTTGAATTTTAAGTAAATTTAATTTCATAATTAAGCAGTAGTCCTTGAGTGCATGTGGGCAAGGTAGGACTTACCTAGGTTTGGCATGGTTTTATCATGAGGGCAAAGCTTGAGTGATCAAACAAAGCCAGCCGTGGGTAATTCCTGATCACATATACGCACACAGAATTGGATTAGTTATATTTTACAAAGCTTTTAAAATAAACAAATTGCTTGCCTGTTTAATTAATGGCATTAGAAGTCTGAATTTCTTGTCGCTGAAGTCTTCTTCCATTTTCCTCAGTAACTGGAAATAGCTTCTTAATATACTGCTTATGCGTTAGGCATGTACCTGTTGGCATTTACACAGTACACTAGGTTCGATGCAGTGTGTGGCACTGTTTTTCCTTTTTAGCAATCAGAAGTGCGCATGTACATTAAAACATGAGGATATTTGGAGTCGACTAATATCCCAGCTGTAAGTTTGGGTATTACTTTAAAAACTTTGCAGCTTTTTTTCCCACATGGTTAACAGTTATGTGTGCTTTCTCTGCTTAAGCGAGTGAATAATTGATGGTCGTAGCTTTTGTTTTTAATAGTTGCTGCTGCCTGGAATCATTCCTGTGGCTGCTGTTGGATTTACATCTGGCACAGTGGATAAGCAGCAACTCCATTTTACCCTAAATAGGATAGAGCAGGCCTTTAAAAATGAATGCGTGTAACCAACTCAGATTTTAGGAGGAGAGTAGAGACAAGATTGTGCCAGTTTCTGTAGACATGATTGACTGTAAAAGGTAACACTTAGTTGTTGAATAATACTTTTGGTGCTATTTTTTTCAGTCCCTTGGACACAGCATTCTGAGCAGCACTGTGATTGAAACAGAGGCCAGTCCTAGAGTGCAAGATCCTGCTTCTCACCCAGAAGTGAGGGGATCTTCTAGAGACAGAGAACCACTTACATGTCTCACAAACTACTAATTACAAATTTGTAGCAATATTCAGGTATTGTAAGAAATGCACAGATTTAGCCTTAAGCAAAAAAAGAAATGCAGTAATATTTATTACAAGATCAGAGTTTTACATGTTCTTTGCTTTGTGCTTGGTTTGCTGAAGATTTATATTTATCAATAGCCAGTATTGCTTGAGTCTGCTTAAGTTACTAGAAGCAGTGGTGCTCCTCCTGAATGCAAGTTGGTGTGTCCTCTGTTGTCTGCAGTGATGCATTCTCTATTATCTGTGTGTTTTTCTCTACTGGTATAACTCAAACTACTCAACCTTATAAGACATTGACCTAAAATCCTTCAAAACTTTGTTATTGGTATCGATTCAGATTTCTCAGATCTTGCACAGTTTCTTAAGAAATGCAACCATACCTTTACATGGGAGTTTGCTACAATCACTTCTGCGCATGAAAGGACTTGACCAAATGTTTAAAATGGAAGTTAAGATGAACAAAATTTTTAGTGTCATTTTCTTTTGCTTCCTGTAGTAGTTACATATCATTTCTCTCCCACAAAAGCACAATATTTTCACTTTTTAGCAGAACAGCTTCACTGTATGGGATTTATTTCCTTTATGAAAGCACTGTTCTCCTTTGAAACCTTAAGGAATGATTCTACATTTCTACTGTTATTTTTTTTTTGCGTATTTGCAAGCAATATATTATCTACTGGGAAAACTGACCATGTTTTGTTAATAGAAAAACAGACCTCATACTTTGGCTGTTACTCAGAACTTTTGTTGCTTGCGCTTCAAAGTATTATATTATTTTATTGTATAAAACATTCCGGAGGAATTGTAAAATATGGCTTAATTGTTTTTTACCACAGAACATTAGGAGACTAATACCTTAAATTTCCAATCTCTAATGACTTTAACTGTTGCATTTAGAACAAAAAGTTCTGCATAAATGTTTTAACACCATCTTGGGTGCCAGAAAAGAAAACATATTCATTCCTCCTCCCATTGATGGAAATGTCATGAACTTGATTTCAGTATGCCGATTCCCATTTTTGTGTTCTGTTTCATGTTAAACAATTTTGGATAGAGACAGTATTTTTTAATATTGTGCCCAATAGTTACTGTTACTTTTACTGTGGTATTTTGTTATTAGTCTATTCTGAGGTAAAGTCAAGAGTTAACTGTAGAGAATACTCAGAATTATAATATTTCAGCAAAAAAGACGCTTGTATTATAGCAATAACCCACGCCTGGGTGTGGGTAATGCGGGATTTACCCACGGTTGGCGTGGTTTGGTCCCGAGGGCGGGAAGTGGGTTATTGCTATTATACTATGACATTCTTTAAGAAAAGAAATAATTACTTTTCTTAAATAATGGCATTGTATAATGCCTCTTTGCTGCCCTTCCGCAGCTGTCTGGTATCCGCGGCAGTTCTGATGTACTGTGCATGCCTACGCAGTACATCAGAGCTGTGGCCAAAAGCAACGGATATATATAAATGGTTTTGCCATTTTACTGGTGATGTATAAACCCCTTCCTAAATTCACCGTCTTCCCTGATGAATATGTCTTATTATATGATAACTGAAATGTTTTCTGCCATACTCTTAATTATATTAAAAAAATTCAGCATCATTCCACAGACTCTTCATAATTTCATACTTTACAAATCTAATCACTAAGAGACTAATTTCATTCATTGTGAAATATTGCTTAAGTGTAACCCTATCTTGTCTTGTAATTCTTCTACTTTTAACCCACATCTTTCATCCATAATTTTTTCTTCACAGCAATTGCCAAATAATCTACATAAGAATGAAATAAAGTCAACCTGGCAATATTTCTAACCTTCTAGCCTGCTTCCTGTATTTCACTCGCACAAATTTCTACAACAGTGTTCATCACCATCCAAATATACTTATCCTTTAGAGACACCCCTGTTTAACCCCTCTGCAAACATTTACACAACTTTCTGTTCGCTCATTAATCATCTCAGACACATTTGTTTTATCATATATTGCATTGAATGCATCGATCATCTTTTTTGTCACACCATATCTTTCTGAAATTATACACATATGCTTATGATACGCACTAGCAAATGCTTTCACCACATTACATACAACCACTCCAGTTTTCTCTCACTCTCTCAAAATGCATTTCTCTGCTTGCTTTACAAAAACTAGCATTTCATTTTCATGTCTGTATTTAACTCCAAACACAGTACTGCTTTTAACACTTTCTGGAATATATTTTTTTTGTACTAGCTTCATAAATATCTTGCAATCTGTATTCTCACAGTGTTATTGGTCTCCAATTCCTCAAATCCTTTCTCCTTTTTTCCATATAAAATTTTTCCTTCTTCTCATATTTCCTCCTCTTTTATGCCTTCCTCATAATATTCATTTAAAACTTAAATACTTTTTTCTTATCTTCTGCTATTTCTTTATAAAATCCATAAAAAGTCCATCTGAACATGGAGCAGATTTCTCATTCCTCTCTTTCACTGCAGCCTCCATTTCCTCTCTCAAAATACAACTTTTCAACATATCTACCAATTCACTGTGAAATCCGTTAACTTTTAACCTACTGTTGTATACTCTTCCAGTATGTTTTTCTCCATGCCTTGTTTACTGCTTCAATCATTCATTCTTTTCGTACTTTCTTGCTTCATTCTCATATTGTCTGAGTCCAGTATTTAGCTCTAGAATTATGTTTAATGTTTTTTACACATAGACAAAGCAGGGTATGGAATTCTGTCCCACTATAAATAAGACAATCTATATTTCTAATACATTTTAAGGAAAATTTTGACAGTTACTTTGCTGGAAAAAATATGGTATTAATAATGTGGCCCTGGCTTCTATATAGCTTCTTTGAGGCTTTACGTTAGCTGTATGACTACAGTAAAACATTGCGCCATCCTCCTCTCTGTATATTTTACTGCTTGCCACAAAAAATGGTAAAATGTCGTCCTCCTTTCCTTGTAATAAATATTCTGAGTCTACATCATAAGTTTAACTGTCTTTGTTACTCTCGTATAAGTTTCCGTCTGCATCCACAAAGCACTCGCTCCTTTCTTTTATCAGTTGCTGACCCTCCTTCTTTTGGTACCCTTGGAAAATGTTTTTTGTCATTGTGACTACCACCTTGGGTCTCCCCTGAAAAGAGGCCATTCCTGGTAACAAAGCTTAAATAAATAAAATGCACATTTATTGCCTTGCTGACCTCAAATTACATATCATTTATAATTTGCAGAGCATTAAATGATTATTTTTCTGTTTCTTTGCTTACAGTATATCTAACTCTGTTTTTGCCTTCACCTTCTCTCCTTCTCCTACCAGTCCAACAGTACCACAGCTTAGCACCTGTGTGCTAACCGCCCTCTACAGTAGACTGGTGTTTGCTTATTGGCCTGATATAAATTGTAACTAGATTATTACAGAAAGTATGATTTTTGTGATAATTGACCACCCTTCTCTGGGGGGTGTTTTGAGTTATACCCTGGTTCCCTGCACTGGTCTTACCATCTTATTCCTGCGGCTTCTTTGTGAACTTGTACTGTCCACCAACTAATCCAGTAAAGACAGCTTTGTCATATTCAGAGTGATATGTGCTTGTTATATTACTAGTTATTCAGCTATAGTGATTGTATGTGGTACTGTAGTGCATGTGTTATGTCTTTAATTCCAAATTTAGTTCATATACCGTAGATGAATGGGAAGTTATTCTGGGGGAGGGGTAACAGCACAGGAGTTTTGGAGTACAAGTCTGAAATTTCAGTTACTCCCCTTGGGGGCTGAGGGCAGATTCTGAAAGCTAGCTTACAGTTTCAGAAGTCCTGCCTGTACAACCAGACTCAAAACTTGCTTATCTAGAGTTCTCCTACCTCTTTAACAAACTGTTCAGTTTAATTCCTTTACAGAGGTTCATTATAAATTGTTGTCCTTTCACACTCATGCGTAAAGCCCTGCTTGAATAGTGCTTTTATCCTGATAAGCAGTGTCACTGCTTCTGTAAAGATCATCATTGATATAGAATCATAGGTTCATAGGTAGGTACTAGGCTATCGGCCCAAGGGCCTACGTAACCCTAGCCAAAAAGGTTCCCTGGCTTACGCCACCCAAGAAAGTTATTTTCCTGTGCCACTGTCGAGCAGAGACACAGAAGTGAACCTCGGGGTGTATTTCCTATTTCCCATCGACTCATCAAGATTTTTCTTGAAGAGTGCTAATGAAGAGCTTTGCTTGACATAGATGGGTAGCCTGTTCCAGAGTATGGGAAGTCTCTGGGACATGAATCTATCCCTCCAGCAAGTCCTGTTTATTGTGGTGACAAGGTTTAGGTCCCTGGAGCATGTAGCTTGGAGGGATTGGGATTTCTTTAGGTGTAGCATGTGCAACAGCTCTGGGTTTGACATAACTTTATATGTTAGGCAGAGATCACCTCGGAGTAGGTGATATGCTACAGAGTAAAGCTGGAGTTTTTTGAGGTGGTCAGTGTAGGGCATTTGTTTGAGGCCAATAATCCTCTTTGTTAGGTACTTCTGTGGCATTTCCAGCTGCTGCAGATGTCTTGTGAGGTACATTCCAAAAGGGGCGTTGTACTCTATAATAGGTCTAATGAGTGTCGAGTAGAGGGGAACAATGACCTCTTTTTTCCTGGATGGGAACCCTTTTATGATGAGGTGTGCCACCTAGGAGGACTTCCTGACTACTGTGGCGATGTGGCTATCAAAGGAGAGACTACTGTCCACCTGGATCCCAAGGTCACTTATCACACATTCGGTGTTAAGTAGATCACTGCCTATGTGGTAGTTCATGGGTACAGAGTTTTTACCAAAGGGGATGACACTGCACTTTTTGGCATTGAGCTTGAGACTATGTCTCTGACACCAGGCATCTGTCTCAACGAGGCCCTTCGGTAGGATGTCCACATCATTTGGGGACTTGACTATGGCTCATTTGCGGTCATCTGCGAACTTCGTTAGCCAGAGGCCTTCTGTGTTAGCCTGTACTTCAGAGAAGTAGATACCAAACAAGAGAGGTCCCAGGACGGAACCCAGTGGTACTCCACTTGTCACTGCTTTGAGGTCAGATTTGGAGTTTGCAACTTTTACAGTATGGATTCTGTCAGTGAGCCAGTTGGCAACCCATCTTGTGACGAAGGGATTTATACCTAGTTTAGTGAGTTTAGCTATAATTCCAGAATGGGGGATGGTGTCGAAAGCCTTGGCAAGGTCAAGATAGGCTGTGTGAACCACCTTACCCTCATCTACGGCATTGGTGACTGCCTCAAAGAAGTTAATCAGGTTCAGGAGGCATGATCTGCCTTTCACAAACCCGAACTGGGTTGGATCCAGAGTTTGGAGGTTACCAATGTCTTTGTTTATGAGTTCCACGATGATAGGTTCCATGGCCTTGCAGACCAGGCTCGTCAGGCTAATAGGTCGATAGTTCCTGGGATCAGTGGTGGCTCCCCCTTTGTGGAGTGGGATAACTGTTGCTGTGCGCCATTCAGTGGGCACAAAGCCTAATGCGTGGCTGTTATTGATCATGGTGCTTAAGTGGGGAGCCAGTTCATTCTGACGTTCGTGTAAAACACAGCCTGGGATGTTGTCTGTTCCCATGGATGCTGTGTTTTTGGCTTTAGAGAGTGCAGCTTTTACCTGCGTAGTTGTGATTACAGGGACTCTGCATTCCTCCTGTATAGATATGGGCCCTTTGGGGGGGGGGGTAAAGTTAGCACTGAACCCATCTGCCAGGATGTTGGCAATATCAGTTGGTTTTGTAATTTTTGTGCCATTGTGCTGTAACTCAGAGCAGATTTGGGTGTTGCCATCCAGATTCTTGACATAGATATAGAATGCTTTGTTGTTGTCCTTAGAATTAGTGGAGATTTTGTTTTCGTAGCTAGCTTTGGAGGATCTTATAAGGAATCTCAGCTTCTTACTGAGGCTGACCAGGGAGCTCCTCCAGTCATGGGATTTTACTCTCTTTTGCAACAGTTTCTTCCTTCTGTTGTACAGTTTGTTTATGGCAGGGGACCACCAGATTGGCTTCCTTTTTTTGGAGGATAGCGTCTTGGTTCTGTTTGGGATAGCACGATCCATGCACTCGTGTAAGTGCTTATAGAGTGCATTTGTGAAGGAGTCAGCAGTTGTAACTGTATTGCCCATCTGCATGGGTGTCATGAAGTTCACCACTTCTGTCTTAAGAAGCATGAAATTGGCTTTGGAGAAATTTTTTACCATGGTTTCCTTAATGGGGGGTGGGATGTGGATATCAAGGGTGATTAGCTTATGGTCAGATCGGACCAACGAGGAGTTGACTTCAGGTGTGGAACACCAGTCACTCATGTTGGTAATGACTAGGTCTAGGATATTGTTGCCCCTGGTGGTGGTGTGGATAACTTGATCCAGGGCATTGGAGTTTATGAATTCCAGAAAGCGTTATGCTAAGGAGTTGGTACACGAGTAGTTTTCCCAGTTAATGGTGGGGTAGTTGAAGTCGCCAATTATTAGGGTGTTTGGTTGAACCGTAATATTTTCCAGTACATCAAGAAAAGAAGAGTGGGAATCCTGGGGCATGGTGGGGGATCTGTAGCAAGCTACAATTTGGATTGCAGTTTTGCCCAGAGTTAGTTGCACTTGGATAACCTCGGATGCATTATTCTGAGCAACTAGCCTGGAGGTGTGGATATCCTTAATGAGTATGGACACACCTCTGCCTATGGTGTTTCGGTCCAGGTTACATGGCCGAAAAGTGTGGTATGAGTTATAGTCTGGTAGTGCAGGGGTGCTCTCTGAACCCTTGAACCAGGTCTCAGTCACTGGCCAGATATCGATATTCTCCATTTTAAGAAGTGCCTCGAGTGAGTGCATTTTGAGATTTACACTTCTAGCATTGAGTAGCATTACACTCAGTTTTTGCTTGCCTGTTCCTGTTACGGTGGTGAATTTATTAGAACCTTGCCTAAAAAAGGCACTATAGGGGCAGCAAGAGCCTTAGCCAGTATCCGAAATCCCAGGGGCGACAGGTGCAGGCCATCTGTGGCAAAGCATCATGGTCTGTCAACCATGTCATCCCAAGTAGACAGATACTGGATCCCCTTAGAATGACACCAGAAGTTTAGCCAGTTGTTGAAGTCAATCATTTTGTCCTTGTACTGCGGTATCATTCTAGGCGATGGCAGAATGCTACTCAGGACTAGGATCATACCTGCCTGGGCTACAAGATTGGAGAGCTCTTCCATATCTCTTTTCATGTTGTCCAGGGAGGTATGTCTCAGGTCATTCACACCAACATGGACAATGACAGAGTCATATTTGTACTTGTTATGGAGTGACCTGAGTGCGTGGGTTATGTGGCGGATCCTGGCACCCGACAGGCAGCTGACAGTAACTTTCTCCTTGTTTAGCCTGGTGAGTGGGACATCAGTGTGCCTGACTATAGAGTCACCTATGACTAGTGTGTTGGGTACGTTGATTTGCCTTATTGGCTGTGGTTGAGTGGCACACTGAGTCTGTGGGCTGTGTCATTGGGGTTGTGTTGGGGGATGGAGGTTGCTTGCGTTTCTGCTTTGGAGGTCTCTGTTGCTTAGACTGATTATTATTGACAGCCTCCGCAAATGTTTTTGCGTTACTGTGTGTGGATTTTGGTGGTGTAGATTTAGTGAGACTATGTGATGAGTGTGGTGTGGTGCAAATGTTTACCTTCTCCTCATGACTGTCAAGTTCAGTCTTGGTTGGAGAGAGCTTTACCTCCAGTTTGGCTAGATAAGTGCATCTCTCACAGGTTGTAGTGTTGGGTGGTAGGAGGAGAGGGTTGTCTGTGTACATGAGGCAATTTCTCCATTGCCTCAAGATGCCCAGATTCATCAGATAGACAGGAGAGAACACTGGGAGCTGACCCTTGGACATGCCTGAATAAAAAACTATTTTCCTCTAGGTAAGTGAGGAAAGTGAGTACAAGAGCTGTTTTTCTCCAAGCAAGTAAGAAAAGTAAGTACAAAAACTGATTTCCTGTAGGTAATGAGGAAGGTTAAGTGCTATAGTAATTAGTAGCTTATTTAGTGCTTACAAGCTCTGAACAAGTGTTGAGCACAAATAAGCAAATTTAAATGCTAAAACTAAGAATCTGTATCTTCACTAGACAAGTTACAGGACAGAAACAAGTGCAAATGCAGGCTTTCAAATCAGAAAGTTGAGAGATGGGAGAGATTGCCCAAACGGCCAATAACTACAATTTCTGGGCCAGAACCACTCCTCATGTGGAAGACAGGTTACCTAGTGCTTACCACTCCCACTGATAAGCTAGAAGGCTTCCCTCCAACACAGAAAGCTTGGGGGGCTCAGAAGCTTACATACAGTCCTGGATACAGCAAATCTGTATCTGGAACACTAGTTACAGGAAAGGTAGAAAACAGGCTTACAGTTTTTTTTTTTACAGAAAAGTAGCAAAAGCAGTAGTAAAAAGAATTCACATGCAGTGCAAGCTAGCACATTTGAGTATGCAGCAATATTAGACCAAACACAGTTTAAAAAATGCAATTAAATTAAAAAGGACTAAAAGCAAGTGCAGAAAGAGTTTATTAGGTAGAATGTGGTAAAGATATGGGACTGGGGGATTGTCCCATATCAAATATACAATGGGGCGGGCAAGTGCAAAAGTCACCAAATTTACTACAAGCCAAAAATAGGGAGGGTGAATGGGACAAAACAGTTTCAACAGAGATCTAAGCAACAACTAACAGTACAAACTCTAAAACCAAAAAAATATACTCAGCTCTGTATATTTGCAGATAGATTGGAAAGCAGTCTGTCAGAACAGGGAGACCACAGTTTCAACAGAGATCTAAGCAACAATTAACAAACTCAGTCAGTGGTAATTTAATTTTACTGGTTGCTTTCATATACTGCTGCTCAACTTTTTCCAGCAGAAAGCCCTTATCCCCTTCTAAATTCTTTGCTTGAGCTTTGTTGACAATACAGACCTAATAAAAAAGAACTTCATTATATAGGTTCATAGGTAGATACTAGGCTATCTGCCCTAGGGCATTTATAAGCCTAGCCAGAGTGTATTTGGCTTCCGCCTCCCTATTAGATTAGCCTACTGTGCCTCTGTAAAGTAGGTCACAGAAGGTACCCTTTTAAGATTAGTTTACTGTGCCTCTGTCTAGCAGGGACACAGGAGAGATCCCAGGGGTGAATTTGCGATTTCCCATCCACGCGTCCAAATTTCGCTTGAAGAGGGTCAGCAAGGGGCTATGTCTAACATGAATTGAGATTCTATTCCAGAGTGAGGGGAGCCTCTGGGAAATGAATCTGTCCCTCCAGCATGTCCTATTTATTTTTGTGCCGAGGTTTAGGTCCCTGGAGCGTGTAGCTCTAAGGGACTTGGATTTTTTGAGGTGGAGCATGTCCATTAATTCTGGGTTTGACATGGCTTTGTACGTCAGGCATAGATCGCCTCTGAGTAGGCGGTAAGCAACTGAGTAGAGCTGGAGTTTCTTTAGTCGAGCTGCATAGGATATCTGTTTGTAGCCCATGATCCTCTTGGTGAGGTACTTTTGGGGTCTCTCCAGTTGCTGCAGGTGTCGGGTAAGGTACATCCCAAAAGGGGCATTGTATTCAATTATGGGCCTGATGAGTGACAAGTAGAGGGACACAATGACCTCTCTTGATCTAGATGCGAACCTGTTCGTGATAAGGTGGGCTATATAGAAGGTCTTTCTAACCACTTTGGCAACGTGATTATCAAAGGAGAGATTACTATCTACGATGGTCCCCAAATCTCTAATTACTTCTTCCGTACTTAATGGATTACCACCTATGTGGTAATTTGTGGGCACCTTGTTTTTCCCAAAGGGGATGACTATGCACTTTTTAGCATTTAGCTTGAGGCCGTGGTTCTGGCACCAAGCATCTGTCTCTGTGAGACCCTTTTGGAGGATGCTTGTCTCAGCTGGAGATTCGATTATGGCCCCCAGTTTGCAGTCATCTGCGAATTTTGTCAGCCATAATCCCCCCGTGTTAGCCTGAACCTCAGAGAAGTATATACCCAACAAGAGAGGTCCCAGAACTGAGCCCTGTGGGACGCCACTTGTAACTGGTTTGGATTCGGACATGGCACCTGCGATTCTGACCATGTGGGTTCTATCTCTGAGCCAGTTTGCAACCCATCTTGTGATATAGGGGTTGATATTTAAGCTGGTAAGCTTATTTATGATGCCCGAGTGGGGTATTGTGTTGAAGGCTTTTGCGAGGTCCAGGTAGGGTGTGTGGACTACCTTGCCCTCATCTATGGCTTTGTTAACTGTTTCAAAGAAATCAACTAGGTTTAAGAGGCAAGATCTGACCTTAACAAAGCCGAATTGGGTAGGGTCCAGTGTCTGGAGGCTCCCAATGTCTTTGTTTATGAGTTCCATGATAATACGCTCCATAGCTTTACAGACCAGACTAGTCAGGCTTATGGGGCGATAGTTTCCGGGGTCCGTTATGGCACCACCTTTGTGGAGTGGGACCACTGTAGCTGTACGCCATTCTTTGGGTACATATCCTGTAGTAAGGCTAAGTTTGAACAGTGACTTAATGTGAGGGTTCAGTTCTTCTTGGAGCTCATGTAAGACACAGCCTGGGACACCGTCTGGTCCCATAGATGCTGTGTTTTTTGCTTTGGAGAGGACAGCTTTCACCTGTGCATCTGTGATGTCAGGGAGGTTACATTCAGTTGGGATAGGCGTTTGTTTCTTTGGGGGGGAAGGGGGGGTAGAAGTTTGCACTGAATCTGTCTGCCAGGATGTTGGCTATGTCTGTAGGTTCAGTATATTTTTTACCGTTATGCAACAATTCAGAGCATATCTGGGAGTTTCCGCCCATGTTTCTGACATAACTAAAGAAGGCCTTGTGATTATCTTTAATGTCTAGGGCAATATTTCTTTCGAAACAGGCCTTTGATGATTTTATGAGGGATCGAAGTTTCTTGCTAATACTGATCAGAGATGCCTTCCCTTTTTGAGATTTTGCTCTGTCATGTAGTAGCTTCCTCCTTCTGTTGTATAGCTTATTTATGGCTGGGGTCCACCAGACCGGTCTCCTGTTTTTGGAGGAGTGAGTCTTGGTATTATTTGGGATAGCACGATCCATGCATTCCTGCAGGTGCTCATAGAATGCATTTGTAAAGGATTCTGTGGATTTGGGCTGTATTATCCTCTGGCCCAGGGGCTTTGAAGGATTCCACCTCAGTCTTGAGAAGTGCAAAGTTGGCTTTGGAGAAATTCTTTACAGTGATTTCCTCGGCTGGGGGTGGGGACAGGATATGGATGTCCAGGGAAATGTGTTTATGGTCTGATCTTACCAATGAGGGGTTTACCTCTGGTGTGGAATATAGAGTCCCCATGTTGGTGATGACCAGGTCCAATATGTTGTTCCCTCTTGTGGGAGTGGTGACCAGTTGTTCCATTGTGTTAGAGTTTATAAATTCAAGGAACCATTGGGCGAGGGTGTTTGGGCTTGAGTAGTTTTCCCAGTCAATGTTTGGGTAGTTGAAGTCACCCAATAACATAGTGTTTGGAGAGACCTTCATATTCTCCAGTGTTCTCAGGAATGCCAAGTGGGGTTCCTGTAATAGGGAGGGTGTTCTGTAGCAGGCTACAAACTGAAAGGCAGTTTTGCCCACTGTTAGTTGCACATGGATGGTTTCCGATGCTTCGTGCAGTGCCACTAACCTGGAGGTGTAGGTATCTTTGATGAATATAGATACTCCCCCTCCTTTTGTGCTTCGGTCCGAGTTTTGGGGTCAAAAAGCATGGTATGAGTTATAACCTGGTAGTGCTGGGGTGCTCTCAGGAGCCTTGAACCAGGTTTCTGTTACTGCACAGACATCGATTTTTTCCATACTGAGGAGGGTCTCGAGTGCGTGCATCTTGAGGTTTAGACTTCTGGCATTGAGTAGCATTACCTTTAGTTTTTTTATCTTTGGGTTGTCTATGGAGGTGGGTTTGTCCTTTGAGCCTTGCCTAAAAAAGGCACTATGGGGGTGGCAAGAGCCTTGGCCAGTATACGAAAGCCTAAGGGTGACAGGTGCAAGCCGTCCCTAGCGGAACAACGTGGCTTGTCGAGCATGTCATCCCAGGCTGACAGACACTGGATCCCCTTTGAACGACACCAATACTTTAGCCAATTGTTGAAACTGATCATTTTGTCTTTATACTGTGGCATCATTCTTGGTGAGGACAAGATGCTACTCAAGGTCAGGGACATACCAGCCTGGGCTACATGGTCAGAGAGCTCCTCTGTCTCTTTTCATGTAGTCCAGGAAGGTACATCTCAGGTCATTCATGCCAGCATGGACAATGACGGAGTCATACTTGTACTTGCTTTGGAGTGACCTGAGTGCTTGCGTTATGTGGCGGATCCTGGCTCCCGACAGGCAGCTTACAGTGACCTTCTCCTTGTTCAGTCTGGTGAGTGGGACGTCAGTGTGCCGGACAATAGAGTCCCCTATAACAAGTGTATTCGGTGTGTTGTTTGGCCTTATGGGCTGTGACTGTGAGGCACACTGATTTTGTGAGATATGTGATTTGTGGGTATTGTTGAGGGGTGGCTGTTGCTTGGATATCTGCTTAGGAGGTCTTTGCTGTTTAGGCAGATTTTTATTTAGAGCCTCCGAGTATGTTTTTGTGTTGGGTATGCAGATGCAATAGGTCTGTGTGAGACTGGATTTGTGGTGTGGGTGGTTACCTTTTCCTCCTGACTGACTGTGCCAGTCTTGGGTTGAGAGAGCTATGCCTCCAGTTTGGCTGTGTAACTGCATCTCTCACATGTATTAGAGTTTGTTGGAAGGAGGAGAGGGTTGTCTGTGTACATAAGGCAATTGTAACATTGCCTCAAAATTCCCAGATTCACCAGCTGGACTGGAGAGTAACCTTGAAACTGACCCTTGGACATACCAGATTAGTATAGGGAACTGTTTTTTTACTGATCAGATTAGGGAAGGGAACTGATTTTTCACTTGATCAGGAAGGACCAATCGGGAGTCTAATACTTATGAGAAGTCAAGGAGGGTGTAGTGATTTAGTTAGTTAGTGTTTCCTTATAAGAACTGAGCAAGTGCAGGGCTTTAGAAAGAGAATCGAGTGATTACTTTGAGAGTTTGAACAGTTCTAAGGGAAAAAGTGAAGAGCAGACTTTGTGGAGCCTGGAATAGTTTAAACCTGTTTAGGCGGCGCTGCCCGACGCTGCTCAGTGCGCAAAAAGAGAGTTGTAGGGTTTTAAGAGAGAGAGATCAAGGAGTTTAGAATTGACCCAAAAGGCCAATAAAACTATAGCTTCTAGGTAGTAACCACTCCTCCAGGGACAGGCAGGCTGTTCAGTGTTTACCACTCCCACTGGTGAACACAGAGACTTCCCTTTAGCCCAAGCAAGCACTGGCCTTCTAGAAACTTCCAAACAGTTCAGAACAGCAAATCTGTAACTGAACTTTCTTAACTTTCAGAAAGTGGGAAAAAAGCAAGATTTTTTTTTTTTCCTTTTTTCTTTTTGTTGTAGTTTAAAGATAGCAAAGATACACAAGCAGCAAAATAATCACAACAGTGCAATAAATGACCCCACACTTGAGTGCTAGGCCAAAATCAGGTAAAATGCAGTTTTTAGAGAAAAAAGTGATTTTAAATTAAGTGCAACACAGGAAATGCAGTAAACTGGCTCTAGATGTGTTGCAAGTACTGTTACTGTTACAGATATAAACTTTAGCAAGCCGGAAAATGCCAAAAAGTAGGCAGCAAAGCAGTAAAACTTAACAAAAAATCAGAAGAAAATACTTAAAATCATAAAAGTGGCTCCTTTTCTTCTCTCAGCGTTTTCCCCTCTTGGTAGGTGCTTCAGCAACAACTAGCAAGCCTGAAAAGACGCCAAAACCACGAGGCAGCCTGGTTTTGAGAGAGAGAGAGAGATCAAGGAGTTTAGAATTGACCCAAAATGGCCAATAAAACTACAGCTTCTAGGTAGTAACCACTCCTCCAGGGACAGGCAGGCTGTTCAGTGTTTACCACTCCCACTGGTGAACACAGAGACTTCCCTTTATTCCAAGCAAGCACTGGCCTTCTAGAAACTTTCAAACAGTTCAGAACAGCAAATCTGTAACTGAACTTTAACTTTCAGAAAGTGGGAAAAAAGCAAGATTTTTTTGTTTTTTTTTTCTTTTTGTTGTAGTTTAAAGGTAGCAGAGATGCACAGGCAGCAAAATACTGGCTGTGAAGGTAGCCCTATATTTTGAGTGAACAGTAAATATGTTTGAGCTTGCTCTGGTGGTCTAGGCTCACATTTTATTTATTGTAGTAATGGTGCAAAACAGAACAGTGGAACAAACACCAAGATATTCAGAAACGTCTTGGATTATGAATGCCAGTTCAAACAAATTACAAATATATACATCAGTTAAATCAAGTTACAAAGAATATATGGATCTGTAGCTTTAAACATTCAATATTTGTCATACAAGTTGACAACTGCAACAAAGACTATACATAGAACATGAAACCACTTTGGGCATGATCTGTACAAAATGCACATGTAGGGAGCTATTTTGTATCGTGATAGCAGATGGAAAGTGAATGATAACATTTTATTTACACAGAATACCATGATGTAAACAAGAGCTTTATGAAAGACTATTTACTATAACAGCTGCTAGCCCTTGGCTTAATTCCCTGTCTACATGATGAGATATATGCTTAGACTACTCTGTTTGAACAGGCACTTTAAAAATATACTCAAGACAGGCTGTTCAAACTGTTTAATTTTTGTTTTTTGGCTGGTTTAAGATGGTGAATGATTTCATGCTTCTGGGGGCCAGTCTAGAGGAGGCTCCTTCACCAGTAGGGTTTTTGAATGCAATTCTAACTAGGGATATGACAGAATCAACCTTATCTCTTATGGAGTACCTTTGTTGTCTGCTTTTTAGTCTGGATCTCATTGGCGGGCCATGTCCTTGACTGAGGACTTTGAAAATTAGTCTGGAAAAAGAAAGGTTGCCCTTTCACTGACTAGTAGCCATTTGCAGAGTTTACTTTAAACCATAATTCAACTGACTGGCTGCTTGCTAACTGGCCAGTTGGTTATTAGTGATTAAGAAGTAAAGTATAAACGTGATCACCCCTTGATTTTTCCTTTAGTGACTATTGTATTGGTATCTGTCTGTCTGTCACTGCTTGGCTGGACAAATTAATTAAATCTCCTCCTATTTGAGTAACCCTTCAGAGATGTCTCTAGATTTTTTTTTTTTTGTGAAATATATTTTACTCTAATTAGAATTGACTTGTCGTTTTGTTGTCTCAATGATAAAGATACTGCTCTTTCATTTGTAGAAATATGGTAAGGTATTTGCAGAGAGCTTTTACATACATTCATTTCTAAACCATTATAAGGTCAATTTACAGAAGTTCTGGAACAGTCCTAATATTCTTGCTGGCACACAAAACAAGAATGCTTGTCCTTGTCTTGTGTCATATTATCTCCTTAGCTACTAGCTGAAACTTTCAGAAAATAATTCATACTAGCTGTTTCTGGGTCCTCTTTTGCTGAAAGGGAATGTTGCTTTTTTTCTCTCTCATACGAGTGATCTATGTGTACTGTATTTTCACTTCTGCAAAGCCCCCTCCCGTCTTATGTTACACTGTTACTTTGCTCTTTTCCAAGTGCTACCTTTGTTGCACCCAGCTGAATTCTCCCAAAGTTCCCTTAGTTAATTGCTAATGTCGTTATTGCTCCATTTGCCCTTTACACTGTATCATCCCAGCCAGTGGAAATGTATTATCATTGTGCATTGCCAAAGCGCTGGTGACCACTGACACTTACATAGATACAAGCCTATCTTTCTCCTATCTGTAACAGTGAACTTAGTGGAAATGAGAGTCCATCATCATCTCATGCCTTTTGCTACCAGGTATGACCTAATCATTTCCATTAAACATAGCTTCTGTCTTTGGTTGCTAACATGTCTGGAGCTTTACTGATGAAAGGATTGCAATAATCCTCTCTTCATTGACCATACCAGACCATGTCAGTCTTAAACTGTTAAATACAAATTTTTTTTGGCTTTGGTATGAGAGGCCAGCCACATGGTGATCCCTGAACTGATTTTATAATAGAGCCTTTTAGAGATAAGGATAAGCCATTTTACTGTTTTGATTTGTGAAATGCTGTTATCAGATTATCTGCAAGGGTCTGCCTTGGACATACCATTGTGCAACTTTTCCGTAATTAGCCTAGCTTAAGACATTATGCCAAATTTATAAGGTGATGACATGTGCCATTCAGACTTCTATTCAGCCTCACTGATCTGCCCTCTACACTGTGACATTTAAATGGCATGTGAGGTATTCTGGCATTGATGTTAAAGATTAAGGTTTCGCCAAATCTGCTTAAATGCACATTTTTTGAAAGCCGCAGAATCATATTTAAATTTTTAAAAATTCAAAAATGTGAAGCATTTTGTCTGCACCTATCTTGATCAGGAATATATAAAACACATCAGTAAACAATTTCCCCAGTAGTTTTTCCATTTCCCAAATCTGATACACCCGTTATACGGTTTAGGCAGACACTGCTGAACCCTAATCCACACCATAACATTAAGTGAAACTTCAGTTCTAACCCACCAAGGCACACATTCTGACTGTGAAGTCGCTGATTTGTACAAGTGCTGTAGTACTGGCATTCCATCTTGTGGCATTTCATTTACTGTAACATTTGCACAGATGAAACTCACACGTCACTGTAGTATTTGCAGTTATGACATCCAGACAAGCTACTATCAAACTGCACTTGAAAAGCAACTCTGGGAAAACCAGCATTGTAATATCTAGAATCCATACCACCTAAAGGAACCACTTGTGTATATTCTTATCCTCTAGTAGGTCCCCCTTTGAACTTGTTGGTATCTTGAGGTATTTGCAAGTCTGGCAAGCCTCCCACCATACCTTATAAGCCCATGTGGAGCATATACATGGAAAAAATTTTAAGCTTGGGGTATGTTCCATATCCTTAAGAGTTCTTATACCTGAAGCCAGGCTAGCCCCAAAAGAAAGATTATGCATGTCTTTGTAGACACCTGACCCTTTGTTTTTGGATCCTCATATGGCAACTGTGACACATTTAAATCCTGCAGTCCCACATAACCTAGTTTATGCCTTTTGCCATTGGAACTAGTTATGACTGAACACACTTTATATCTTCTGAGACTGAATACCTGTCAAATGAATGTTTAATTGGATGCCTGCACTACTAGTAATGTGTGATTATTGACCATAAACAGATTACCGCTGAAATTACAAATGAAGGAACACAGTAATGTGAAGGGGTTCTAAGACCTAGCACTTGCTGTGAAACGCTATACCCCTTGTCTTTTACGTAACTGACTGTTAGCTAGAGGCTGAAGGTTTTACCAGTTGGACAGCTGTTGTCTGGAATAGGATTTCTGCTTCCCTAAGGGAATCTGTGGACTGCACTGTATTTCAGCATTCATCTGTTTTCTGGTACCGCCTTTTATCCTGTTCAAAGCCATGGGAGAGTCATAACCTGTCTTGGCAAACACTGGACATAAAGCATAAAAGTAATACTGGACATGGTGTCAGTAGATTGAAGGCACACAAACAAAGACAGGCACACATGTCCGCCCTAAACACACACACACACACACACACACACACACACACACACACTTGTATGAACAGTTTAGAGGGGAGGAAGCTATAAGCACTAGTGAAAATATCCATAGATAAAGATATGTGCAGGCTGCACCCCCACCCCAACACACACACACACCAAACTTATATTTCTACAAAAAATCAAATGGCCAAGATGATAGTAACGAAAATGTACTAAACCAAAACCTCAATCCACGTAATCAGAAAACACCGAAACATCACAAATATATACATCACACAAACAAAAACACATACTCTCTCTTTTTGCAGGGGGGCAAGCCCCCCCCCTGCAAATTATATATACCAACTGTTTAAAACATTCATTTAGTGGCTACAGCTAGGAACTGTGCATTACTATAATTGCATTTTTTATTTAATTACTAAATTGTAAACTGCTTTTTCTTACTGAGACTTGGATTTTCTGTTTGCGGGTGTTCTTTCTATGCTTTTAAAATGAGGTTTCTGTGTTCTGCTCAGGTGGCATAATCTTGATAGAGGCCTGTTGTCTAGGCTGGTAGTTTTGTTTGAGTTTCCTGTGTTTCTGGCAGCCATTTTCGGTGATTGTCCTCATTATTTGATCTTCTAACTCTTCCATTCTTACTGGTATACAAACTCTGTGTCTTGAAAAGTTTGTGCTTGTAATGCTCAGACTGTGGATTGTATTGCATTACTGATACTAAGTGGAAATTCCTTAAGATTCCAAGAGCAGGATAAGTTATTTCTTACACTTATTTCACTGAACTGCACTTCTGAAACGCTTATAATTGTGCTATACAGTTGATCTACTACATGTTGCACTGTTATAAAGCTTTTTTTATTGTTTCACTGAATTCATGTACTGTTTTATACTGTGTTTTTCATTGCTAGATACTGTTTCATTCCGTTAATTGCATGTTTACTGAACTACGTAACTGTAAACTGCTTTTTCATACTGAGAGTTGTATTTTATGTTTGTGAGTGCTCTATCCGAGCTTTTCTGTGCATTTTTGAGGTTTCTGTGTTCTACAGCTAGGAACTGCAGTAGTGCGCATTACTATAATGATCTGTTTACAGTTAAAAGCATTCCCTAGAGTGTGCTTCCTCCTTGATTTGTTTAAAACTTTCATTTAGTGGCTACAGCTAGGAACTCTAATAGTGTGCATTACTATAATTGCATTTTTTATTTAATTACTAAATTGTAAACTGCTTTTTCATACTGAGACTTGTATTTTCTCTTTATGGGTGTTCTTTCTATGCTTTTAAAGTGAGGTTTCTGTGTTCTGCTCAGGTGGCATAATCTCGATAGAGGCCTGTTGTCTAGGCTGGTAGTTTTGTTTGAGTTTCCTGTGTTTCTGGCAGCCATTTTCTGGTGATTGTCCTCATTATTATTGAGAGTAACAAGGCCTCCTGACCTTCTGTAGTACGAGTGATTGGGTAATAGCAGGGGCTAAGTAGTAATTTGATCTTCTATTTCTTCCATTCTTACTGGTATATAAACCCTGTGTCTTGAAAAGGTTGTGTTTGTATTGCTCAGGTTGTGGATTGTATTGCATTTCTGAAACTAAGTGGAAATTCCTTAAGATTCCAAGAGCAGGATAAGTTATTTCTTACACTTATTTCACTGAACTGCACTTCTGAAACGCTTATTATTGTGCTATACAGTTAATCTGCTACATTTTGCACTGTTGTACAGCTTTTTTTTTTGTTTCACTGCATTTATGTACTGTTTTATACCGTTTTAACTGTATTTTTCATTGCTAGATACTGTTTCATTTCTCTAATTGCATGTTTACTGAATTACTTAACTGTAAACTGCTTTTTCATACTGAGAGTTGTCTTTTCTGTTTGTGAGTGCTCTGTCTGAGCTTTCCTGTGCATTTTGTAATTTTTTGAGGTTTCTGTGTTCTACTGCTAGGAACTCTAATAGTGTGCATTACTATAATTGTCTGTTTACAGTTAAAAGCATTCTCTAGAGTCTGCTTGCTCCTTGATCTGTTTAAAACTTTCATGTAGTGGCTACAGCTAAGAACTATAATTTTTACCACTGACCCTCCCTAGTGTTGTGGTGTTCTTATACTTGGTGGCTTTGCAGTTTCCCACCCATACTGTATATTTGACCTATGACACTCCTCCCAGTCTAGTGTCATTAGTTCATTCAATCTAATAGAGAACATTTGTGAAGGCCAACCCACTCAGATTCTTAACGTTGAATTAACTTCTGTTCCTGCTTTCTCCATTTCCACTTTTACTGAAAAAAAAATTCTAAGCTTGCTTCTCCATTTTCCTGTGGCAGGTCTTGTCCAGATACGGATTTGCTGTGTCCAGGACTGTTTTTGTGAGCTCCTGAGCCCCCCCCCCCCACACAAACACACACTTAACTAGGGTTAAACTATTCCTGGCGCCATAAAGTCTGTTCTTCAAATTTTCCCTTGCAACTAGCCAGGTTTTAGTTTTAGCACTCAAATCTGTTTCTTTGAGCTCAGCACTTGTTCAGTACTCATTGTAAGCACTAAATAAGTTACAAATTATTACAGCACTCAACTTTTCTCATTTGTCTAGAGGAAAACAGTTTTTAGTACTTAATAAATAAGCACCTATTCAGGCATGTCTAAAGGTCAGCTCCCGGTGTTTTCTCCTGTCTACCTGATGAATCTGGGCATCTTGGAGCAATGCAGCAATTGCCTCATGTACACAGACAACCCTTTCCCCCTACCACCCTACACTATGACCTGTGAGAGATGCACTTGTATAGCCAAACTGGAACCAAAGCTCTCTTCACCGAAGACTGGACTAGACAGTCAAGAGGAGAGGGTAAACACTTGCACCGCACCACACTCATCACATAGTCCTACCAAAACACACACACAGAAGCACAAAACGCACACCTACATTCGCGGAGGCTCTCAGTAAAAATCTGCCCAAACAACTGAGACCTCCAAAGCAGAAATGCAAACAACCTCCACTCCCCAACACAACCCAAATGACACATAGCCACTCATCTACAGCCCTTAAGGCATAACGTACCCAACACTCTAGTCATAGATGACTCTATAGTCAGGCACACTGATGTTCCACTCACCAGGCTAAACAAGGAAAAAGTTACTGTCAGCTGCCAGGATCTGCCACATAATGCACGCACTCAAGTCACTCCACAACAAGTACAAATATGTCTCTGTCATTGTCCATGTTGGTGTGAATGACCTGAGACGTACCTCCCTGGAGTACATGACAAGAGACATGGAGGAGCTCTTCGATCTTGTAGCCCAGGCAGGTATGACCCTAGCCCTGAGTAGCATTCTGCCATCACCCAGAATGATACCACAATTGGCTAGGCGTCTGGTGTCATTCTAAGGGAATCCAATATCTGTCTGCCTTGGATGACATGATCGACAGACCACGCTGCTTTGCCAGAGATGGCCTGCACCTGTCACCCTTGGGATTCTGGATACTGGCAAAGGCTCTTGCCACCCCTATAGTGCCTTTTTTAGGCAAGGTTCAAATGACAAATTCACCACCGTGACAGGTACAAGCAAGCAAAATCTGAGGGTAATGCTACTCAATTCTAGAAGTCTAAACCTCAAAATGCACTCACTCGAGGCACTCCTTAAAATGGAGAACATTGACATCTATGCAGTGACAGAGACCTGGTTCAAAGCTCCAGAGAGCACCCCTGCATTACCAGGCTATAATTCATACCACACCTTTCGGCCACCAAACCCGGACCGAAACACTAAAGGTGGAGGCGTGTCCATATTCATTAAGGATATCCACACCTCCAAGCTAGTTGCTCTGCATAATACATCCGAGATTATCCAAGTTCAACTAACTCTGGGCAAAACCGCAATCCAGATTTTAGCTTGCTACAGACCCCCCACCATGCCCCAGGATTCCCACTCCTCTTTTCTTGATACACTGGAAAGTATTAAGGTACAACCCAACACTCTAATAATGGGTGATTTCAACTACCCTACCATTAACTGGAAAAACTACTCATGTACCAACTCTTTTGCTCAACGTTTTCTGGAAATCATCAATTCCAATGCCTTGGATAAACTTATCCACACTCCCACCAGGGGCAGCAATATCCTAGACCTGGTCATCACCAACATGGGTGACCGGTGTTCCACACCAGAGGTCAGTTGCTCATTGGTCAGATCCGACCACAAGCTAATCATCCTAGACATCCACATCCCGCTCCCACCCCCCCCCCCAATTAGGAAAACAACCGTAAAAATTTTCTCCAAAGCCAACTTCACGCTTCTTAAGACAGAAGAGGCAAACTTCACAACACCCATGCAGATGGACAATAGAGGTACAACTGCTGAAGCCTACACAAATGCACTTTATAAGCACTTACACGAGTGCATGGATCGTGCTATCCCTAACAGAACCAAGATGCTATCCTCCAAAAAAGGAAGTCAATCTGGTGGTCTTCTGCCATAAACAAACTATACAACAGAAGAAAGAAACTGTTGCAAAAAAGAGTAAAGTCCCACGATTGGAGGAATTCCCTGGTCAGCCTCAGTTAGAAGCTGAGATCCCTCATAAAATCCTCCAAAGCTAGTTATGAAAACAAAATCGTCACTTGATCCTAAAGACAACCACAAAGCATTCTATAGCTATGTCAAGCATCTCAATGGCAACACTCAGATCTGCTCTGAGTTACAGCACAATAACACTAAATATACAGAACCAACTGATATTGCCAACATCCTGGCAGATAGGTTCAGTGCTAACTTTACCCCCCTCTCACCCCCTAAATGGCCCATCTTTATACCGGAAGAATGCAAAGTTCCTGTAATCATGGCTGCACAGGTAAAAACCTCACTCTCCAAAGCCAAGAACACAGCATCCATGGGACCTGACAACATCCCAGGCTGCCTTCTACACGAACTACAGAATGAACTGGCACCCCACCTAAGTACCATGTTCAATCATAGCCTCACCTTAGGCTTTGTGCCCATTGAATGGTGCACCATGACGGTTATCCCACTCTACAAAGGGGGGGACACAACAGACCCCGGGAACTACCGTCCCATTAGCCTGCAAGGCCATGGAACTCATAAACAATAACATTGGAGATCTTCAAACTCTGGACCTCACACAGTTTGGGTTTGTAAAAGGCAGATCATGTCTCCTAAACCTGATAGACTTCTTTGAAGTAGTCACCAAAGCCATAGATGAGGGTTAGGTGGTTCACACAGCCTATCTAAATCTCACCAAGGTGTTCGACACCATCCCCCACTCTGGAATTATAGATAAACTCACTAAACTAAGTATAAATCCGTATGTCACAAGATGGGTTGCCAACTGGCGTACTGACAGAACCCATACTGTGAAAGTAGCAGACTCCAAGTCAGACTTCAGACCAGTGACAAGTGGAGTACCACAGGGTTCAGTCCTGGGTCCTCTCATGTTTGGTATCTACTTCTCTGAAGTACAGGCTAACACAGAAGGTCTTTGGCTAACTAAATTCGCAGATGACTGCAAACTAGGAGCCATAATCAAAACTCCTAACGATGTGGACATCCTACAAAAGGGCCTCACTGAGACAGATGCCTGGTGTCAAAGCCATGGTCTCAAGCTCAATGCCAAAAAGTGCATTGTCATCCCCTTTGGTAAAAACTCTGTACCCATGAACTACCACATAGGCAGTAGTCTACTTAACACTGAAAGTGTGGTAAGAGACCTTGGGACACAGGTGGACAGTAGTCTTTTCTTTCATAATCACATTGCCACTGTGGTCAGGAACTCCTCCTTCGTGGCACACCATCACAAAAGGTTTCTCATCCAGAAAAAAGAGGTCATTGTTCCCCTCTACTCATCACTCATTAGACCCATTGTAGAGTACAATGCCCCTTCCTCACAAGACATGTACAACAGCTGGAAAAGCCACAAAAATACCTCACAAAGAGGATTACTGGCCTCAAGCAGATGCCTTGCAGGCCGTCTCAAAAAGCTATAGCTTTACTCCATCACATATCGACTACTCAGAGGCGATCTCTGCCTAACATACAAAACTATGTCAAACCCAGAGCTGTTGGACATGCTCCACTTAAAGAACTCCCAATCCCTCCGAGTTACACGCTCTAGGGACCTAAACCTTGCCACAACAATAAACAGAACATGTTGGAGGGATAGATTTCTGTCCCAGAGACTTCCCATACTCTGGAACAGGCTACCTATCTATGTCAAAAAGAGCTCCTCATTAGCACTCTTCAAGAAAAATCTTGATGATTGGATGAGTAATAGGAAATTCACCCCGGGGATCACTTCTGTGGTTCTGCTTGACAGGGGCACAGGAAAATAATTTTCTTGGGTGGCGAAAGCCAGGGTACCTTTTTGGCTAGGCTTGTATAGGCCCTAGGGCCAATAGCCTAGTACCTACCTATGAACCTATGAACTCCAAGATAGCACTACAGTAACAACATGGTGAATTCCCTGAGAGTTACTGTAGTACAATCTGCATATGCAAGTTAAAAGGACTATAAAATTACAGTGAAACACACTCTTGACTATAAAAAGCTTACTTACAGCTGCCGGCATATCCACCATTCAACAGCACTCTTACGCACATGTGGTCCTGCATTTTGCAGTACTAGGACCACTTTCGCTTAAACGGGACTCAGCAAATTAAGGTTTCGGTTTAGTCCATTTTCGTTACTGTCGTCTTGGCCATTTGGGTTTCGTAGAAATGTAAATTCAGTCAAACAACTAGGACTCACATAGAGACACACACACACACACACCTAAGCTGTGTTAGTCAGTTGTGCTAATCCCTTTACTGGTATGCCGTCCCATCTTATTTACTTAAGCTGTTAAAATGTATTTATAATTGCTGAAGATTCATGCTTATCATCACTTCCTGATTATATTTCTAAACCAGTTATAAGGCAGTTGATTAATTTTGTATATCTTGTAATACAATTTGGTTATAAAACCTACTTTCGAAGTGAGGAATATTTGGTGTTTATTTTTGTTTGACTGGGTCCATATAATTGCATTGCCTTTATGGTTTGATCATAACTAATAATTTGCAGTCATACATGCACTGGTTGACATTTGTATAGGCTTTGTCTGCCTCTGACTTGACTGAAATGGGTCCACTTCGACAGTTCCACTGTATGCTTAATAAATAAATAAGTAATAAGCAAGCACTCTAACATATATCACTCGCAACTCTTGTTAGCCATGCCTTGCATTTTCTGTTAATCCTGCTCTAGATTATGTCATTTTTACATAGAGTAATAATTCACATTCTTTTAAAATTATTCTATCATGAACTGTTAGGCCACTAAAATTCATTATGATGGCATGTAGTTCACATTGCAAGGCCCACAACAGATGATGGCTTCTGTGCACCACTTTGCATTTGTTGATTACACACTTGTTTCCACATGCTTTTGATATGAGGATAAGGTAGAAGGAGCAGTTTTATATTTAGTGGTTGATGGGTAGATGTTTTAGGGACTAGTAGTAAAATAATATTGGATGTTGCATGCTTGCTCTCCAATCTAAGTGACTTGTAACAAGTATGCACAAGGCCCTTCCATTCTGTAGATTTATTAGAATCTTTAAATACTAGCTTTGTGTTTTTTCAGAAGGCATTGGTGTTGCTCAGTTTAGAAAATATGTCCCAAATGTTCTTAGAATTTTTGAAGGGTTCTGCTGCTTGAGTATTCACAGTATGAGCCCCCCCCCCCCCCACACACACACACACACACACTTGTTACCAGCCAAGCTTATAACCTTTTTCCCCAGTGGAATTACTGTAATTGTTCCAGAATCAGTTTCCCAAAAGAAATGAGTTTGGATTAATTTGTGTTAGCATTATAGCTGACCACAGATTTCTAAATAGCAGTGAGAATATTCTTTTGCAGAGTAGAACTATAAAATAAACAAGTCTGGAACTGATTTCCAGTTGCTTTGGTTTTCCTTACCATGCAGTTTCACGGATGTGGGAGCCTTTTATAGTAATGTGTCATTGAAACTGTCTTCCAAGTTTGTTAAATGAAAGTGTAAGTCAAGTAATTCTGTCGAACTTGAAATGAAACATTCTCAACATAAAATAGTTAAAAACACATTTAAAAAAAATATTTTTAATTTTGGCACACTAGTTTTGGAAAAACTGTACCTCTCGACATTGTAAGTATATGAAGTATTCAAAGTGTCTGCTATCCCAATACATTAGAAACAACCAGAGGTGCAGCCAGAAATTTTCGTTTGTTATTTACAGCCTTATATTGTTGCCCCCACCTCATTTTAAAATATTCGGTTTATTAGCTGTGAGCTGTGCTGGCCATTATCTGTAAGGTTTCTGATATAGCTGTGAGAAAGGCTTTATGGTTGTCCTTAGCAGAGGTGGCAGTTCTGATTCATACTTAGCTTTGGAAGATTTTATTTTATTTCTGAGTTCTTTGTTGATTTTTTTGAGTTCATCTCTTGATGATGGGGAGTTAAATTTTTTTCTTATTATTATATAGTTAGGTTACACTGTAGAGATTAATTTCTGAATATGGCATTGTGTTTATTATGCCTTGATGCATGCTTAGCAAGTGAGCCCGCAGGATTTTTTACAGGGGGGGGGTGCAAACCCAAGCCCCACCCACATAGCCCCACCCCACTGCTACCCCGCCCATGCAGCCCCACCCCCACCCCTCCCACGCAGCGATTCCAGTGTCCCATTACTTGACTATTTTTCCCCATTTGTCATAGACAATGTTCAAATCTCTCAGTGTGCATACTGTTTTATCCTTTACTTCTACAATGATTACAGATATTTGGATTTCATTTACAACTTTTATTTCAAATTTTATAGCACAAACACTGAGAGACATTTACTAAACCTAAACAAAGCAATAGTCTTGCAATGAAAGAGACTTAGCATTAAAACTTCTCTACCTTTGAAACCCACATTCACCGAAACAACATTGAAACCCCCATTCAAAGAAAATGCATCTGGCCAGTGGTAGAGTAAGTTTACCTTTGGGCTGTTTTCAAATCATAAACTCCTTGCAAACATTTTTAGAACTATGCAAAAGTTATTTGATTCACCTTCCTGACTGTATTAATTATACTATATAATAATTGAATTATTTCCCTTATATAATACAGCACCACTTGTTAGAGTGTGTTTCAGATTTATAGTTCTGAACATTTTTCCTTTAAGCAATGAAACAAATCATATGAACCAATAATGACAACCTGCCCAATTCAGAACATTTCAACCATAAAGGGCCACTCTACTCAAACTTCTGTCATACAATCCACCAATATCAATCAATATGCAGAATCTTTGCAGAAGTAAAACTTATTAATAATTCCACATTAAAGAGATCTTAAACCAGTGAAGAGGTTGTTGCAAGAAAACAACTTTATATTTCAGTGTTTCATCTACAAATTCACTGCCTGCTGCCCTTGAAGAATAAATTGCCTACGTTATATTAAAAAATGGTAAGCTGGTATATTGCAATAGGGAATGGGTGGCAAACTGAAAAACAAGTTCATAGTTTTTAGGCATCTCATCCAAAGGAGGACATACACCCCCCTTAAAATACAAATCTACATGTTGTGGGAGTAGAACCTATAGCTCTCTGTATCAAGATGCAAGTATGCTACCTCCTGTGCTGCTTTAAAAATTCTATACCACAGTAGTGATACCATTTTCTAAACAAAACAGTTGCACATTTTAAGCAGGCTTAGCATGGGCAGCAGTAAAATTTTCTTCCCTTGAAGCTCACAATTCCTTGAAAATGCACTTGAAAATAAATTCCACCTGGTAACTCTAGGGCATTTCATTCTCTCTAACACACACCTCAACATCTAAGTGCAAGAATTCTGGACAAAGCCTAAAATAAATAGGAGCAGATTATAAATATTGCTCTCATGAACTTAGAACATTGCTAGAATAACAGGATTTATGTTAGTATGCATTTTTCTAAAGGATATGACATCTAAAACTCAAATGTCTGTCATTATTTAGCAACTTCAATGCTTTTTAGGAGGAATATGGGGCAAAAATCTGGACATTTTCCAAAAACCTGGACAGCTAAGGGGTATGCTACCCCCCTCTTATATATGTATGTATATATCTTACACACACACACACACACACCTCACAATCTCATAGCACAATAAATCTGGACAAAGCCTTTTATGTTGAGGACAAAGGCCCAAAACTAGGGACACATTTAGAGAGTTGGTAGAATAACAGGATTTGTGTTAGAATACATTTTCTAAAGGATATGAAGTCTGAAACTCAAATACATGTAATTATTTAGTAACTTTAATCCTTAGCTCATCCCAGTGATTTGTCAAAACCCCCCCCCCAAAAAAAAACTGAATTTTTATGAGAAACAGACCAAAAATAAAAGACAAATAATCTGGACATTCTGTGAAAATCTGTACAGTTGAGAGGCATGACACACACATACATCCCCTGATCTCCTTAGAAAGTGGATAGAACAAAAATGTTTGCATTAGTATGCATTTTCTGAGGATATGAAGTCTAAAACTCAACTTCAGTCTTCAATGATTTGCCAGAAAAAACACAATTTTATGAGAAACAAACGATCTGAAAATACACCACCCGTTCCACCCTGCCTGTACTCTCTTCTTCACCTCTCTTCCACACTCACCATTAGTCTGAACTGTTGATCCCAAGTACTTAAACTCATCCACCTTTACCAACTCTACTCTCTAGTTCCATTATAACCACAGGACTGTATTGCATAAATGCTTTGAGTGTTTATCATTTACTTTCCTTGCAATTAGACAGACAGACTTTTTTTTTTTATTCAGATATTCTACCAAAAGCAGCAGCAACAAAAAACAAGTGCCCACCAAATCTGGATAAGCAGCAGAGTCAAACAGAGGCAGTAATCAGTTCTTCTAAAACAAAAAAGGAGAGAGTTTTTAGGTCTCTCAGGATGTATTGAGAGAGATTAGGAGTAACCTGAACAGGTCATATGGGAGGAGCTCCTCTAGAGGATGAGGTGAGAGCCCTACCTTGTCAATGCACATACAAAAACAAGAGAAATTAATTTGGGGGTGGGCTCTTAAGCTTTCAGGACAAAACTCACTGAAGATATGGAAAGTGCCCAGGAGTACGTTTTGGATCAAGCGACCCCATAGGGAGGATGAGGAAGAAGCTGGAGAAGTTTTATTGGAACCAAACTCCAAAGAAATGTAAGACAACTTGTGATGTATCAGAAGGCAGTACCTAAGCTTGCCTGCTAGGGAGGTGCTCCACACACACTTTCTGCCATCTACCAGAACGTGACTAGTCATAAGAGCCCACACTCTTGTGGTTTCTGATGCAAGGAAATCAGCTTGTTCCTCCTTACAGGTTTATACCAGACAACTGATCTAGAAAACAACTGCCAATCAGGCAGAGTAATATAATTATCAGAAAGACTACAGCTTGCCTTTAGACACTGTCGGTCTCAAGGAATTCATACTGATTTTTGGAAAGACAGGATTGTTTTCTAGTTGGGCCACATACTTTGATATCTCAAAAAGATGCATTATACTTAATCTTCTGATTAAGGGAATAGAATAACCACTGCATTGGACTTGAGGACATACCTTTAGTGGTTAATTAGGTTACATAGGAAACATTCAGCTTCAACATATTAACTGTTAAGATTTCCTTGTTAACAAATATCACATATGACCCCCCCCCCCCAAATTGATACTGTCAGACATGGGGATAAGTGCAGGGCATTCTCATTTTTACTTAAGTTTTAGGCTTCATTAGCTTTTAAGAACCACATAGCATAAGATTTACTAACAAGAAATATTGCAGTAAGGAGGTGGCAAGTTCAGTTTGCTATAAATAGGAAGAGCAACAAGGAAAATCATTCACCTAGGAAGAAAAAAGGAATAAGGCCATTGTTCCTAACACAAAATTATGGCAAGCAGCAGAAAGGAGCAAAATTACACACACACACACTTCCCTTCCCGTTACAAACACACACACACACATCTCTTAACTACTAAAACACACACACATGACACATCTCTTAAATACTAAAACACACACGCACATCTTTTAAATACTAAAACACACACCTACCTCTCCCTTCTACATTCATCTGGCGCGTCCACAGACCAAACGTCCTCTGCAATTCAAATCCCCGGTAGGCGCGCAAAGGACGTAAACCAATGATCGCACAGACACAGAAGACGAAAACAGGTCGCAAAGACCTGTTGCGTCTGTGCAACTGGAAAGGATGCATAGGGCATTCTTAAAGGGAACGCCGTTTAAAAAAAAACGAAAAAAAGATTTGTTTTTTTTTTTAATTAAAATAAAATTAAATTCTCGGCCAGCCAGTTCCAGGGGGGTGCAAGTGCACCCCCTTGCACCTGCCTGCGGGCGCCCTTGATGCTTAGACATGGATATAGAATTTATCCATAAATATAGTATCATGCAAGGTGGGGTCATTATGATGAGGACACTTAGCTGGATTAAGCTTACCTTACACAAGGCCCTAAAGACAGAAGAGTTTTGTGATAAGTCAAGTTTTATCTTCGTAGAAGGGTTATAGAATGGTGGTTAGATTTGACCAGTGACATGGTAACTGAAGTGCTGAGCATAGGGCTGTGATATAGGTGAGAACCACGTCCAATATTTTTGAACCCTTACTTAAAAATTGAGCTAGTTGGTGTGGTATTAATAAAGTCCAGGAATCTAAGTGCATATTTATTTCAGGTGGTTTAGCTTTCCCAGTTAATTTAGGCTCAGTAGAGAGGAATGTCAGTTTCTTTAGATATACCTCATTTGCTGCAGGTGACATGAAGGGTACTTGGCTATAATATGGTATGAAATTCTGTTTACCAGGAAAGAGATATGGAGGAGTTCAAAGTCATTGTCCTGACCTATGAGTCTGGAGGGTGAGAAACATCTTCTCCAGTAGCACATCTAATGCATGTGATAGTAGCATAGTGGTAGTTGTTAAAGGCTGCTCCATCAGGTTGGTAGGTATTTAGTTCTGTAGAATAACATTTATCACTGTGAACCTTAAAATAGCAAGATCCAGCATAAAGGACACCTGTAGTTTTGTTCTTCCTTTCTTCCAATCTAAACTTGGGATGGTAGTGTAATTTACTATGCAAGTGTAGCTCCTTAGCATTTTCCAATTGTGAATGTGAGTTGCATTATTGCATGCAGCCATGATCCTGGACATTATACTGTTTCCACTGGATTTATTTTGTGCACAGAAAGGACATACAGTTATTATCCATATACATTTTGTTACTGTGTGTAACTTACAATTAGTAGAACGTAATAAATGCCATGTCCAGAAATAACCACCCTTCCTAAAACTTGCCATTAATAGTTAGTGATAAAAGCAGAACACACTAAAAAAATACTTTGGATATTAGTTTCTCTACCCCATCTGGAAACGTTGCAGCACTCCCATTTGGAGCATAACACAATTAAAATAATTAACATGTTAGTCAAAAAGACACCAAAGCAAAGAATGGACAATCCCTCAGTACACATGGTAGTTCAGGTCCCACACACCAGATTGTAAAAATTGTCATATAGCTAAAGCACATTTTGACTACTAAACCCTAAAAAAGTACAGTACATTTATACAGAATGTTTAGCTCTCTATCATTGACATACAATGGGCATACCAACTCCTTTAATCATAAGGCATCCTTCAAAAAAAGACAAGATACTCTTCATTTATGTGACTAGATTTAGCAATGAGACATATTTGAAGCTTTAGTTAGAATGACATTGAAAGTGTTTGCATAGGTATTTATATATCCCAAAGAGACTAAAAAGAATGTTTCCTCGATAGATGGCAAATGTTGGAGGCATGATGGAGAAGAAAGAAGTAACTGGGAACATATGTTTTGGGAATGTAAAGAGTTGGCAGACTTTTAAAATTCCCTAAAGATTACTGTCAGAATTTTTTTGATGAGCAAATTGGTGTAACTAAGGACATTTTTTGAGCTGGGATACAAGATCTGAATTGCCTAGACATGGTAAGGCCTTGTTAAGTTTAATTCTGGTAGCTGCCTAAAAAGCAATGGCTAGAAAATGTAAGACAAAGTCTAAGCCAACTGTATTTGAAGTAGTGAATATTGTGACAGAGATAAAATAACTGAAAATGGTATCTTTAGAAAAGGTTAGGAGCAAATTATCTAGAAAAAAATGAAAACGGTAGGAACAATACATGCAGAATAATGTTTTAGAGGAGGAGTGAGGTTTTAAGGGAAGGCAGGAGCTGATGATTTTATGTAATGTTGGATTGTATATAAAAATATATGTGATCTATAATGTTTAACTGTGAGCATGTTAACATGGTTTGTGTTATTTATCTTAAGTGATAATTCAATAATGGTGTTAAAATGAAAAAAAAAAAACTCCAGTCTTTGGCATAGAGGGATAAAGTCCTGACTATGACACACACAACCTGAGTTTGATTAGCATCTTGGGAGAAGGAAGAGTAGGGGAGGGTAGGAATGAGTAGGCTAAACTGTCCCATCTTATCTTGTTTTAAGTGACCCAGAGCTGTGCATGGTTATTACATTTTGTCTGGAAGTTTTAGGGTAGTCATTTAAGGAAGTCTTTTGTCAAACTGTCGTGTAGTCCATTTTATACCTCTCCTGAGTTCTGGCAGGGGATTGAGTCCAGAGGAGATTTGCACATCAGTAGCAAAATGCTGCAGAAAGTTGTATACTGTTTTCCAGGTAAGGCAACCTCAAAGATATTCTCAGACATTACAATTTTGGCAGCAACTCTTAGAATAGAAAGACACATATACACACTCAGTAATGCTACCCCATCATTGTTTATGTTAATTTAGATGATGATATGCTTGTTGCTTCTAAAACTATTCACAGGGGTAATAATTGTGGTGAAAATCTCACAAGAGTTGAAAAAAACACATACATAACCAGTAATGCCCCCTCCATCGTTTTGGTTTAGCTGATGGTGTATTTGTTACCTTTATTTAATTGAGTTTTTGTAATAAATTTTATGTACATTTTATTTCTATTTTACTATGCTTTTGTGTTTATGCAACGTTTTGCTTCTGTATACTATATCTTGTTGTTTACCTCATACATAAAATAATACCTTAGAGTCTTTCTGCTGCATTTTTGAGTATGTATGTAATTTGAGTTCTAGCTTAGAGTGTTTGCTTTCTGTTACTGTGGTGACTGTTTTTACTTCATGTTTTTCACTCCCTAGCTCTTCCTACACTTCATTTTCTTTCTGTTGTGTTTATATTTTCACATTCTTCATCTGGTTATTTTATTTACTTTTTGGCTATCTTTTATGCTGCTGATTAGGTAATGTACTTAATTTGAATAAATCCCAAATTCATTTAAAGTGTATTTAATGTGTATCACAGTCCTGACTCATGTTTTATTCTGTTTTTTATTATTTTAATGCAGACTTAGCATTTTAATGATTTACTTTTTTGGAGGATTTGTGTTTGATAGTTTTCATTACCAAATGACCTTTCAGAGTAGTGGTAGTTTATTTGCATTTTGAAGTCTGTGAGAAAGTAGGTATATGTAACTGAATCTGAGGTCTAGTTCGCCTGCAGTAGCTTTATTCTATGCCTGTAACAGATTTGATAACAGAGGTAGCTAGCAATGTAACTTTACAGTTGTCCTTGTGCAGTTAATATATATGGAAGGTAGCAAGATTGGACGATTCTCAGGGTTGGGGAATTTGTCCTTTCTCCAACAACTGTGCAGTCTCGGAGTTCAAATATATAATTAGTGTGGGAGGGCACAAGGGGGCTTCCCCTCTGCAACAAACAATGTTTTCTTTTTAATTTTGTTTAAAGATTTTTGCATGCGCCGAGATTGATGCTCAGCGCATGCTTAGAAGTGTGCTGACATGCATACTATTGCTTATTTGGTGTCAACATTATTCATGTTGATATTTGTGCCATTCAGTAAAGGTAAGTAAATTTATAATGAAGTTAACTGACAGTTAAGTAGAATGACAAAAGACTGGCAAAAAAATGACAAAACAGTTGCAGATTGGCTATCTCCTGACCCATCCCAGCCCCCACCCTTGCTACTTAAATATTGCTAACTGTGTAATCACACAAGATGAGGAAGAGGGCATATACTACAATCCTGCTATCTTATCTCATGCTGAAGTCAACAGCTTTCCTTTCGATCAGACTGCACCCAGGAACACTTTTGACTTAAGCACCAGTCGACAACTTTAAGTGAACCCATAAATATACACACACATGTACTTATAGTAAAAATTGCAAGAAAGACACAGCAAAGCTAGTCTTCACTATGTAATTCTGTAAATGTTCTTTAGTGGAGGCCAATGGAATAGATGCAAATAATCTCTTAAGGACATACCAGTGATTTATTTACATGGCTTCTGAATATCCATTGCTTTTTACTTTTCATGTCTTTTTAGGTACTTTCAGGTCAGTAATTACAGCTAGTGGGGTTTGGCTTTATTTGATGTAGACATTCTTAGAGTACAGTTTCACACTATCCTTACTTCGGGGAATCAAAAACGGGAACAGAAAGAGCAGAAAATATGTAGTCTAGGATACCCCATAACATTGCTATGCTAAAATTAATTCTACTCCAAAAATAATGGAAAGAGCATGGTGTGTAGAAGATGTGCATACTGATGGCCATGTAGCTTATCTGTAAATGGTCTTCAGCATCTGTGGATACAGAGGCTAATAGTGCTCTGTTACAGTGCTTATGGACAGCATCAGTTCATATTTCTTGTTTCTGTGTGCACAATTTTTAGTGTTAGGATATACAGGCACCTTCCCTAAATAAAATAAAAAATACATACCATTAATGTTTCAGGTTAAAGAAAACATTCATTCATCAAGCCTTATTAGTTTAATCCAGCTACATGTGCAGAACTTCCCATGAAGCAAATTTAATAAATTGTATTTGAAGTATAAAATCACATAAACATAGTAATAATAAATAGCTTCTATGCTAATGTTGAATATACTAGATCCTTACTACAAAATATTACACAGATTTTTATATTCAGTTTTGTTAATAATGAAAGTTCATCTTTTTTAGATGAAGTTTCCTTAACAAAAGTACAAATTCAGTGGTCAGCTATTACAGTGGATGTGGTTCTGTCTGCTGTAGATAAACTTAGAATGAGAAGGCCTAAAGTCCAGGCATGATCTTTTCTGAGCATTACAAAACCAAGAAACAACAACTAATGCCTAAAGTTCTGAAAACTATAGTGTTGTATCATTCTGAGTTGGGTTCCATTTCCAAAAGTCTGGAGGCAGATATTCAGTTGACTAACAAAAGATCAATTTCTCTCATAATCTTTAATTAGAAAAATTGGTAAGGCAGACATTTTACATGGGCTGTGCCTGAAATTGGTCAGATGTGATTAGTGCATTTACCCCACTGCAAAATGTTTGTTGTACACTACAGAGGCCTTCTTCATTGTAAACTGGGTTTAATACAAGATACATCTCCAACAGAATGCATAAAACACGGCTCTCAAATGGCCCCTTCATTTTTCATTCTGATGGTGGAACTTGTCCCAAAAGCCTTGAGGAACAAAACAGATGTTTTATTTATTTATTTATTTTATTTTTTGGTGTTTATTTACCTGGAAGGTCCATTGGCCCAGAAACAGCCCATTTTCAGTGGAACCCCGCGGAGAAAAGCGCCAACATTACAATACAAATTAAGTATAAGTTTCAATAGTACAAAGATTAGGCAAAAAAATCCAGTCTAGCATAAAAATCAGCAGAAGTCAACAAGTAACATATGTGCAACATTGGGTAGAACAAAATTCTGTAGTTTCAAAAGTAGACAAAAGCTTCTTAATTTTGTTTTGCTTATAAGAGGTTACACAATATAGTACAGAATAAGTGTAGAAATGAAATGTTTCATAGAGAATTCAATCTGCAGAGAGTTACCTTGATTGCAGGGAATGCCCAAAGGACGTTTTCACTTCAATAGATTGCTATTAGTGTGGTAAGGTAGACTGTGGTGGAACATATGAAGAAATAGCGAGAAGAGAGAATTTGAGAATGGGGCTGGTATAGGTGCAGGGGTAGTTCTGAGGAGTAGGGAAATCAGGTGATTGCATAATGTGGAGTAGAAGGGAAAGTAGAGTAGTTACATATCCACGTAGAGGAAAGGTGCTTTTGTAGAGCAGTGTTCGATCAGTATTACTTGACTAAACCAGAAGTTTTATAATTACATGGATGATAGGCCAGTCTACAGACTGCTTGTCAGCAAATAATAAAAAAAATGTTATGGACTTTAGTATCAGTCAGCATAAATCAAAGCTGCTTCTTTTTGGGTGGCACAGTTAATGAAAATATGACTTTTGCAGCTGTTGATAAATTTAAACCATCAGGTAGATCTTAAAATCAGGACCCTCTTCAGGTCAGTCTTCTGAATTTATAGATTATTATTGAAATATTCTCAAAAAAAGCTAAATGGGAATAGCATCCGTTATTTCTGAAATGGTGAATTCAGACATTATAGAAATTTTCATTCTTCTTTTTTTTTATTTCAAATAGTGTTCTGCAGTGTTTTAGCATTGTCCATTTCTGTCACCAATAAGGTTAATGACTGGTAGAGGAAGTTGGTCTCAGATTTAGACTGTGAGAATCAGCGTGAAGTCCGTCTAGCTCCTTGATGTGTTGCCAAGGAAAGTATAGAATATTCACTTGGCAATACCTGCACACACATTTTTTCTGTGCTGAGCAGACTGCACAAAACATTTTCCCACACTTCAACTTCAGTATTGTGTGCTGTAAGACTATGGAAGGTGAAAAAGGGAACTGTATATATATATATATATATATATATATATATATATATATATATATATATATATTTATTTATTTATTTATTTGGGAGATTGCCCTGAACTGGAAACATTTAGATGGTAATTGTAAAGTCTGCTTATCTAAGTAATGGTTAGGCATACATAATTAACAAAGAGATTGTGATAAGATAACAGATACACTTAACTCATTGATGGCAATCAGGAATGTTACTTATACTACCCTGTAGACCAATGCATTATACAAAAAATGGATAAAATCTATGGCATGGACTGTTGATACTAGAGTGTATGTTTGTAGACCTTGAATGAAACAAGAGAAGGAAACATGTCTGGGTTAGATGTTCATATTAATTGTAAAATTAAGTTGTAAATGTTCTTTGAAAATATATATGGTGCAGCTATTTGCACTGAACTACTAAAAAGACAGAGTGACCAGCCTTCCTAGTCCCAGTCATCCATTTGTATTCAGGGACTTCAGAAAAAAACTGCCCATTAGATTTTATTTTTTCAAACAAGGAACATTTTATTAAATTATTACTTACGACATACGCAATCATATGTTTATATAAATGAAAACAAACCATATTGATATAATCTTAGCTGCAAGCATTATACATTACAAGCCATATTAGCATAATTTTAGTTGCAAACATTATAAATCACTGATACTCTACCCAGTCAATCTCAGTCAAGCATTACATAGCTCATTCAAATCATGCCTTGCCTCATTCCTCCTCTGTATATATTGTTCCCACAGTTCCCCTTTTTTCCATATAATTTGCTCATAATCTTTCCTAAAAATCCCAATTCCATTTGTTTTATCTTTGTTACTATATTTGCTACTTCTAGTACAGTTGGTTTAGACTTTGAGTTCTGTTTTCTAGTAATTGCTTTTTGGCAGCCACCATAATTAGAATTATCAAGACTTTACTATGTCTAGGCAATTCCAATTCTGTATCATAGCTCAGAAAAGTCATTCCCTTAAATACACCAATTTGCTCACCCAGTAACTCTGATAGAGTAATCTGCAGGAAATCTTTAAAGCAGTGGTGCACAACGTTCGGCCCCAGGGCCGAATCTGGCCCTCGACACGACACCATCCGGCCCCCAGAGAGTAACCAAACATTTTTTTAAAAACGTGAAAAAATGCTGTGTCTTACTCCAGTCAGGCAAACTTTCCAGCACTTGCTTACTTACCTAATTGGAAAAAAGAAAAAAACAAACTTCTAGACCGAATGAAGGAACCAAACATGAAAAAAGTAGTAAATAACTAGTAAAGCACAGTGGTTCCACACAGCAACACACTTTAATAAAATACAGAACTGGTAAGCGCTTTCACGGATTAACACCGCTTTATCAGACCATAAAAAATAGAAACAAACTGCATTTAAATAGTTATTCAAATACTAATGAACCAATAAGATTCTACATTGTATTCAAGCAGTAAAAAATATAAACCAGTCAACTCTGCCTAACATTTTCTAACATCAATATATCTGCAAACACCTACCAGAATTTTTAAAAAACTCATAGAGAAACAGAAATTCCCACATATACACATACTATATAGGAGAAACACATAATAATTATGTTTATAAGATAAAATAAGTTCATATAGGTGCTTCCACTACTAAACACATGGTTAATTTAATAAAAAGTATATATGTATATCTAAAATATATATGTATATAACAAATATATATGTAAAAAATAACTAATAAAACTAGAGAATTGTGCCTATACCTACAACAGCATGAACATATTTCAATGTTTGAGAGCTCTGGCTCTCAAAAAAGGTTTCAAGGAAACCCTACTATTCAAGCCTGGTGGCTTATTGGCTTGAAAGAGGGTATCCATTTTTTGTTCAATAGCTTCAGTGTTGTTTCTAAGATCACCGCCTCTCTTGTTGGCATATATAATTTCCAGGACTAGAAACTTAAGCTTATGTGCTGGACCTTCTTTAGCCACATGCATGGCCAAAGCACTACTAGTCTCTTAAATGTTCCAGGATTCTGTCCTTAAAAAGTCGATTAGTCTTACCTACATAAAAAAAAAAGCATTCAGTGCAGTAACAAAAATAGACCACATTTTTTGTCTGACAGTCAACATAGAATGCCCCATCTATCTTAAACCCCCACATGCCATACATCTCCTACAGGTATATGTACCAGATCTCAGAAATATGTCCAGTCAGATAGATCTGGTACGTATACCTGTAGGAGATGTATGGCTTGTGTACATATTCATGTGGGAGGTCAGTTTGACCTTCCTCAGTTGGAGTTAAAGATAGATGGAGCATTCTATGCTGTCAGACAAAAAAATCTGGTCTATTTTTGTTACTGCACTGAATGCTTTTCTTTTTATGTAGGTAAGACTAATCAACTTTTTAAGGACAGAATCCTGGAACATTTAAGAGACATTATAAATGTTAAGGACAGTAGTGCTTTGGCCATGCATGTGGCTAAAGAAGGTCCAGCACATAAGTTTAAGTTTCTAGTCCTGGAAATTATATATGCTAACAAGAGAGGTGGTGATCTTAGAAACAACACTGAAGCTATTAAACAAAAAGGGATACTCCTCTTTCAAGCCGATAAGCCACCAGGCTTGAATAGTAGGGTTTCCTTGAAACTTTTTTGAGAGCCAGAGCTCTCAAACATTGAAATATGCTCATGCTGTTGTAGGTATTGGCACAATTCTCTAGTTTTATTAGTTATTTTTTACATATATATATTTGTTATATACATATATATTTTAGATATACATATTTACTTTTTATTTAATTTAGGCATGTGTTTAGTAGTGGAAACACCTATATGAACTTATTTTATTTATCTTATAAACATATGTATTATGTGTTTCTCCTATATAGTATGGGTATTTGTGGGAATTTCTGTTTCTCTATGAATGTTTTAAAGAGTCTGGTAGGTGTTTGCAGATATATTGATGTTATAAAATGTTAGAGTTGATTGGTTTATATTCTTTACTGCTTGAATACAATGTAGCATCTTATTGGTCCATTAGTATTTGAATAACTATTTAACTGCAGTTTGTTTCAATTTTTTATGGTCTGATGAAGTGGTGTTAATCCATGAAAGCGCTTACCAGTTCTGTATTTTGTTAAAGTGTGTTGCTGTGTGGAACCACTGTGCTTTACTAGTTATTTACTTACCTAATTGACTGCAGTTGCACACACCTCTAATTTTAGTTGCGGAAATAACTATTCTTTGTTGTTTATAACTTGTCGTCTGTAAACAGTACTAACTTTCTGCAAGACTGTGTAATAAGTCATGGCTGCAAGTCAGAATAAAGTTAAATGGAAAGTTGATGTAGAAAACAGGCACTTTCACGACTACTGTCTTAAGCAAAAATGCCAGTCACCAGTACCTATTGTTAACTCGTAACGACTTACTATGTTTTGAGGTGGCCCGCAGATGCATTAAGAATTCTTGTAGTGGCCCTCCCCACAAAAAGGTTGTCAAACACTGCTTTAAAGTCTGCCAAGTCATTACACTCCCAGAAAGTGTGTTCCCAATTACCTCTTTCTTCCCCATCACACCTCCAACATTTGCTGTCTACCTGAGGAAAAATTCTCTGGAGTCTACTTGGAGTATAAAAATACCTATGTAAACATTTCCAAGCAAAGCTCCTAAATCTTTTAGAATTTCTTGCATATTTGGGAGACATACATATACCCCCCCCCCATTATTTCTTTGTGAATTGCTTATCCAATGTCTCCTCCCAATTCTTTCTTATAGTTATCATGCAGTATTTTATATGCTGTACTAATTACTCATTTTATAACAGCAGCTTTTCTTCTAGATTCTACTAAAAACTCTACCAGTGCTGGTCTTTCAATTAGGCTCCCCCCCATTTCTTTCTCTTTGCTTAAACACTGACGTCAGTCCTTGGTAGGGAAGGCAGTCTCTCATCAGCAGTACAAATAAATTCTTGGCATCTTCCCATTCTGTTACCTTTCCCTCTCTAGCTATTTGCTCCAAATACCTTGGTCCTTTTGACAGTTTTCTCCAATAAATTCCAGAACCATCTAGCCTATTGTGTGTATCCCTAATTGCAGTTATCCCTATTGGCAGAATTTCCTTCTTCCATTCCCACGGTGACTTAGTTCTTGCAGTACATTCTGCTATTTTATAAATATAATCTGTATGATTGTTATTCTCCTTAAAGAGCTGTATCCATAATACCAGTCTTTCCTTGCTTCTTGAGCTTCCCCCTGGTTCATCATCATCCCTTTCCACTTTGAATTATAGGTTTCTGCTTGTGTTATGTATAGGAGCCTTAACTGTGTAACTCTGAGATATCCCTTGAAATCGGGTAAGCCTAGTCTCGCCTCATTCTATTGGAACAATAAACTTATCCCATGTGACTCTTGTCATCTTCCCCTCCCAGATAAAATCCTTCAGTGCTTTATTAACTGCTATCCACAACTTTTCCTCTGGTTGAAAAAAATATGCTCGACCTGTATACAAGACTAAAGGGAGTAAATTTCTCACTTTTTGTATTATCTGTTGTTTAGTTTCTTCCCACATATACTTAGCTGCCACACCTATTTCATTTTAATCCATACTCCTAAATATTTCATTTTATCTTGTCCCCATGAATATGGATATTGCTGAACCAGTTCATGTGTGGGTATATAATTTATCGTTATTGCCTTTGTTTTAGCTTCATTAATTTTGTATCCTGAAAAGATTTGAAACAGTCTCAAAATGTTCCATGACACTGAAATGTCCTTTTCTGGTTTTATCAGGTGTAAAATATAATCTGCAAATAAAGCCAGCATTTCTTGATTAACATTCAGTTATATCCTTGAATTTCTGAATCTCTCGTTTTCTTTCCATTGGTTCTAAATATAATGCACATGAAAAAGGGGAAGGAGAACCTGGTTCCCCTGCTCAAGCAGAAATTATCCACCTACTTTAATTTTTGCCTCCGATCCCTCTTATATCCTCCTAATCAACATTATAATTTCATCAGGGAATGCATGTGCTTCCATTACCCTGCTTATAAAGTTCCAGCTTACTGTGTCAAATGCTTTCTCTACATCAAGACCCACTAACAGTGGTATTTTCTTACATTCTGCTTCCCTCTGGATCGTCAGTGTTGTATTAATGTTGTCAGATATTTGTCTCCCCTCCACAAAACCAAACTGATTCATATCTTTCAATTTTGGCATCACTATTGCCATTCATTTAGCAATTGTAGACATAAACACTTTATAATCATGGTTTAGTATTGAAATGGTCTTGTATACAGTTGAATCTGTTGGGTCTTTACCCTTTTTAGGTATTACAGCCATCACCACTTTCTTCCAGGATGTTGGTACTTCTCCCCTTAGAATGCTGTATTCCTGTGGATTGGTTGTAGATCACCATTTTTATTTCATCTCCTATCCTGTTAGTAATTGAGCCTCATCTACCTCTAACCTTGGTGTATTTAATTCTTCCACAAACATTTCCATTTGTACCTTTTCTTGATTTCCATTTGCCTCTGCTTTATACAGACTTTCATAAAATTTCTGAAATATTCTAATATCTCTACAGGGTCTGTTGTTATCTTCCTTGTTATAGGCTCCCTAAGCTTGGCAACAGTCCTTTCTACCTTCTTTTTCCTGAGTTGTTGTGCTAAATGTTTTGTGCTCTAGAGTTATTATCAAAACACAGTTGCTTAATAGCAATTTTTCTAAACTAATGCATATTGCTGATGGTAATTCCTTATTTTCTGTCTAGCATTCTGCAGTTGCTCCTTTTCTTGTTCTGTCAGATTCCCCCTATTCTGCAATACTTTAACATTTGTCAGTCCCTCTAAATAATTCTTGTTACTTCTTAACCATATCTCCCTTTCTTTTATTTCCACTCTATTTTTAAACCCCACTTTAATACATTTGTCCCACTCCCTAGCTGTATTTTCAGAAAACATTTCTGTCTTCTCTAGTAGCTCCTGAATAATTTCCACTACCCATTCTTTAAATTCCTGTCTTTTCAACAGATAGGTGGGAAAGTGCCAGTGTCTCATTTCTATTTCATTACCTTGTGTTTTTATTTTAGTTATTATTGGCACATGCCCGAATACAGGATACAACAACTGCCAGTTCACCAAAAAATGAATTTATTGTCTGAAAAGTCTCTAGCGCCTCGGCTCACCAAAGCCTTCAAGGAGTAAATAATACATTTCTATTCATATTTATATACACACCCATTAATTCATTATACAATTAAGAATTCATTAATCAATTAAAAAATCTATTATCATTTAAAAAGACATATTCATATTACACACTTCCAACAACAGTCAACATTTAATCCCCTTGGTATTAATGTTTGATATTTTAAAATAAAAATTAATTCTTTTTTTAAAAGTAGATTTTTTATTTTTTCCTCACTAGCTTCATTACTATTAATCTCTTCTAATATAGACACCTGAAAACTAGTAACATCAGAATTGTGAAATCTCACAAAATGTTGAGCCAAAGGGCTCTCTAACTTATTATTCTTAATGTCTCTCAGGTGTTCCATTATTCTCACTTTGAGCATTCTTTTAGTCTGTCCTATGTAGAATTTTGTGCATCCACATTTAATAATGTAAATAACTTGTTTAGTAACACAACTGAAAGAACCTGTGGATTTAAAACTTATTCCATTAATATAGGGAAAGACATTTTTCACATGAGCACAAACTTTACATTTCCCACACGGTGTAGTACCTACACTTCTTATTGTTCTAACTATCTCCTGAGTGGGTAGTTCAAATTTAGTATGTACTACCATGTCTCTTATATTTCTTCCCCTTCTATAACTAAATATTAATTTTTTATTTGTCATCTCACTTAATTCTTCATAATTTTGCAAGAATCTCCAAAAATATAATATACATTCCTTAATGTCATTACTACAGATATTGTATGTAGATACCATAAAAATATTATTCACCTCTCCATGTTCTCTATTATACTTTTTATCTCTTTTCCTTTGTACTTGAAACCTACTACTATATCTGTTACAAAATATTTCATCTCTACTTTTCTTTAATACCTGCATATTATACTTTCTATTCTTGAACATTTCCATTGTATTATTAACTTCATTTAAAAATTCTTCATCAATATTACATATTCTGGAGATCCTTAGGAATTCACTATATGGTATCGCTTCTATAGTGTGATTCGGATGGCAACTAGTGCCCATCAAAAATTGATTAAGAGAATCAAACTTTCTATGTATGCTAGTGATTATATGCTCTCCTACAATTCTCTTTAAATTTATATCTAAAAAGGAGACATTGTCTCCACATTGTATTCCATCAAAATGGATATCAAACCTATTCTTTTGTATATCTGCTATAAAATTTTCAATTTCTTGTTTACCTCCTTTACACAAGAAAATCAAATCGTCTATAAATCTAAAATAGTGTGTAACATATTTTTTCACAAACTAATGTGTATAAATACACTCAAATTCCATCAGGCCCATAAAAATATTGGCATACATGGGTGCAAATGCTGCACCCATGGCTGTGCCCTGTATTTGGTGATAAATTCTATTGTTGAAATTAAAATAATTATTTTCCAAACAAAATTTTGCTAACTCTAACACATAATGTGTTAGTGGGTAGTCTCCCATAGATTTCAGTAATGCCTCTAGACCATGTATGTTCTTAATGTTTGTATATAAACTACTAACATCCAGTGTTAGCCAATACATGTCTTCACACCACACAACATTTTTGATTTTGTGTAGAAAATCAAAAGAATCTTTTATATAAGATGGTAATTTAATAACTTCCTTTAACAATACTTCATGTAAAATAAGCCCTAGATTATGTAGAAAATAATTTCTTGCCGAAACTATCGGTCTCCCCGGAGGGTTATCCATGTCTTTGTGTAGTTTCGGTAAACAGTAAAATTGTGCAGGACTGCAATCTGTTATATCCAACTTATATTCTACATCATTTTCATTCCAGTAACCCAATCTCAGGCCTGTATTCGGGCTGTGTTTCCAGATCGAGCTGAATAGCTGGTGTTGTGGAAAATATTATTGGCACATGATCTGAAATAGTTATTGGGTGCGTGTCAAGACTTTTAATTAAATGCACATGTTCCTATGAAATGTAAATTCTATCTAGCCTAGCTCAGTTTTTGTATCTTGGGGAGTAATATGTAAATTCACTCTAAATGCCTAGTACTGAATTCACATCTTCCATGCCAAATACATTCATAAATTTCTTCAAAAGTCTCCCCTCCTTTGTTATACTTTTCCTTCTGGGTCCCCCAGGCACATCTTCACTGCTGCAAATCAAATTCCACTCCCCACCTATAAGTAATATTCCTTGCTGAAAGTTGATTATTTCTCCCATAATTTTCTTAATCTCCATTATAGCAGTTTTAGGTGGAGTATATATACATGCCAGTGTAATCCTCCTCCCTTGGCAGTAACCACTTAGTAGTACAAATCTACCATTATCATCTTTTTTACCCTGTTCTATCACTGTTGGAGCTCCTCTTGCAATTAATATAAGTACTTCTCTTTTCCTTTGTCCCAGGTATTCCTCTGAATAACAATCCTGAAAACCTTTCTTTATCAAATTCACATATTCAGTGTGACTCCTGTAGCATAGCTTTTTGCACTCTACTTTTTTTTAAATGTAGGTTACTACTATTTTGTTTGTATTTATCTGTGAGACAGTTGGCATTTAAAATTACAGAAAGCATCATTGTGTTAAAACGTTATTGTTCCCAATGTTTATGATTGCAGCTTTTTTGTTAAATGTCTAGTTCCAGCTTTTGTGTTGCATGCATACACTGTGTTGGGAGGGTTGATATTTTATATAGTTGTTTCTTGTCATAACCATTTGAGCCTATGTCGCATCTTACAAAACATTTTGTTTTATTGAAAGCCCTCAAAAAAACCCTACTCCCAATACCCCCCCTAAGACCTGTTAATTTGATACTAACACACAAAGCTATGTACATCTTCAAATATTGACGTTTTTTACCCTCCTAATATTGTAAATAATTTTCTCTCTCACTTAGAAATGTATCTGTACTTGAAATCCACATATTTTGTTCTATGTAAATATTGTACCTGCATGTCTTTAAACATCACTCGACCACGAGGTGGACATGCAGACTCCACACAGAAGGCGCTCCAGCTGAGAATTGAATGGGAGAACGTCTTGCTGTGAGGTGGCAACACTAACCGCTGCACCACCGCAGCCAGAAATAAAAATAAATAAATAAATAATAGGGACAAAAGTCCCAAACTGACAGCCACATTCTTAGACTTCAGTTAACCTAAAAGAAAGTTTATCCATGCTAAGATACATAGTACAGTCCGTGCTTCTACTAAGTCCGGTCTGGTTTTGTCTTATCTTTATAGCTATCCCAGCTGGGAAGACATTTGAATGCTTAGCTGGGAAGACATTTGAATGCTTACAGAAAACATCATCTCCTAGCCATTTCTTTTTATCTGACTGTCTGCATGGAAACATGGAGCTAGATACAGAATTGCTACTAAGCATGCTTTTATTTAATAGAAAAAAAAGTTTTATAATATTCAATGTTTTTTCATTTACTTGCTTTCTTTTAAAATTCGTACTATTTCAAGCTAAGGGCCTTAATCCAGTCACTTCCCTATGCAATAATGAGAAAAAACTACATCAGTTTTACTTTTGTCATGCTCTTTTGACCAGACTTTTCTTCTTTTTTTTTCACTTGCAGTGCCTACATTTCTTAAAAATGAACAAGGAGAAAGAAAAAGACAGGAGCAGCTGTTTACATTAGTGTCCCCATTACACTTAAAAATAAGTGAGAAAACTTTATAGCATGCAAATAAAATTATAAACTATAAAAATTTTATTAAGAAAAAATTGTTTTACTTAGTTAACTTTCTTCCTCCTCTTCTCCTCTCCTAAGTATTTTTCCATATGCTAATGACATAAAGTAGGGCATATACTTTAGAGTCCCCCTACAAAGTTTAACAGAGTCCAAAAATGTCCAATATTTCCAGATTTTCTTGCTCTGTCATGTTTCACAAATATAATTATTGCTTTATAATCCCACATCTGTCACTTTTCAAGTCACTAGTCTTACTCCTGTTCATCTCCATCTCCAAATCCTGTCTGTGCTTCATTTCCAACTTAATCTCAATTCTTGTGATGTATTTTCCTTCTTTCAAGCATTTTCTATTGAAACATTGGAAAAGATTTCACTGGTGCAGTCTCTCTGTGGTCTTTATTACCAAAACAACAAGAAGCAGAATCTCCTTCTGTTTCACAGCTCACTTTTTGTTGGACAAACTTTTGTATTTCTTCCTTAGCATGTATTTCATCAAAAATGATTTTGTCATTCCAAGAAAGAATATGAAGAAGACAGCTGGGTACAGCAGTTTGAATCTCACACCTGCATCTCAACATTCCCTGAATAGTGGAATGAATTCACTCCTCTTCTTCCTGGTGTACAATGAGTAATCTTTCTCCACAAACACTCTGCTGCTTCCCACTTTTAGTACCACAGTTTTGTCAGAATTAACTCCTCCTGTTGGTAGATTGTATCTTTACTATTAAAGGTCTAGGTTAATTTCTCATAGCCAGGTTTAGAGTATATGCACGATGTGCCCTTTCAATTTATTTATTTATTATTTATCATTTGTTTTACCAGGGTAAGTCCGACTAGACAACAGGTGTCCATTTTCAGCAGAGTCCTGGGGAAAGAAAAGCTCCAGGAATTTAATAAAAACAGTAATATCTTAACATAGCAGAAGGTTGAAACAACATATTATAGTCAGAGGATCACAGAGTTTACAGTGATGGTACAATAATTGAAGCAGAACATGTAAAAAGAAAAAAATAATAAAATGAAATGTCCATATTTACTGTTAAAAAGCATGAGCAGAACTCCTGACATGTTTAGGAGATTCCAAGTCTAGCAGTAGAAGTAATGAGCGTGAAACATTCAGAAGTAGGTATATATTGTTATACTTAAAACAAGTATGGTGCATCTAGGTAGAAGTATCATGTAGGCAACGGGGGCTTCAGAGATTGGTCGCCTTGTAGACTGGAGGTATTTAAGGGGTGTTTTTACAATAGCAAAGAGGGTTAACATCGAGGTGAGTTTTCAGGAGGAATTTAAATATGGTTGCACGAGATTGTGTCCTGCGGTCAGGTGGGAGAGTGTTCCATGCTTTGGTAACCTCATAGGAGAATAGAGCTTCTCCAGAGCTATTCTTGCATGGATTAACCTCAGTCAAGGATTTGTTGCTTGATCATAGTTCCGTACTGGAGTTGTGAAAGTTTATTATGCTAGCCAGCGCAGGGGTTCTCTCTGGTTGGTATAGGATTTGATGTGTAATGAGTTGGCGGTAACTCAGTAGGTTTGGGAATTCTAGCCAGTCTAGCTTAAGTAGGGATTGACAGTGGTGGGAACATGATTTAGTATTGGCAGCAAACCTGGCTATTTTATTATAGCGGGTGGAGATTTTGTTGAGGTGCGATTTATTGATTTTGATTAGAACTGGGCAGACATAGAGCAATGTAGATAGAAGATGACTCCTGGCTATGGTGGTCCTAGTCTTAGGGGTGAGGAAGTGTTTACTACGATACAGGCATCCTAGTTTTTTATGGACATTAGAGATGGTTTGGGATATGTGTTTAGTGTATTTAAGCTGTAGGTCAATAGTGACATCTAGTAGTTTAGCTTCAGCTACTGGGATGATGAGGGTGTTATTGGCTAAAAGGATGGAGAAGGTGGGATCTCAGTGTTTTGTTCGGTGGAATAGCACTAACTGTGTTTTTTTGGTTCAGTATCAGTTGCTGGTTGTTTAGCCAGTTCTCTGTCTCAGTGAAGGATTCTTGGGCTTTTTTTTTAGTAGATGGATGTTGGATGCTGAGCATATTAGGGTTGTGTCATCCACATACTGAACAATATCAGCTTTGGTAGTTGCTAGGTGGAGATTGTTAGTAAACATATTAAAGAGAATGGGGCCTAGGATTTAGCCTTGGGGGACACCGCATGTGGCTGGGAGTAAGGGGGGGACAGGGTGTTGGCCCACTTGACAAATTGTGAATGGTTGCTTAGGTAATTGTTAAACCATTGCAGGGAGGGGTTATTGAGGTTGAGCTCGGAGAGGCAGGTAAGGAGTTTGTTATGGGAAACTGTGTTGAATGCCTTGGATTGGTCCAGGAAGGTGGCAGAAACCAGTTTCCCTTGATTCCTATGTGAATTTATAGTGTTGGCAAAGCTGATAAGGGCTGTGTTAATGCTATGGGATGGTCTGAATCCATGTTGGGTTCTAGACAATAGATTGTTGGTCAGTAGATGGGTGAGGAGCTGGTGGTGGATACATTTTTCTAGGATTTTAGATAGGGGTGATAGGATTGCAATAGGGCGGTAATTGGAGAGGTCAGTGGAGGGGGACACCTTTGTGGAGGGGAATGATATAGGAGGTTTTCCACAAGGATGGTTAATAACTATTAATAACTCCTGTTGTGAAATACCAGTCCAGTTGCTTATTTGTAATTTCATAAAATTAATAGTTTATTCCGTCCAGCTTCTCTGGTACATCAGAAAATCTCAGGTTTTCCCTACGTGCTCAGTCCTCTAATTAATTTATTTTTTGAAACTTCTCTTCTTGAGCAGTCTCATATTCAGCCAGCCCGTTATTCAATTTGACCTCTGTTTTTTTGCAATTTTATCACCTCATCTGAATATCTGTTTAAAGCTTCTTCCATTTCTCCAGCCTTTTATTGTTTGAGTTGCTATATTCCATGAGTGTTTCATTTGTCAGGTCTGTGTGCAGTTGTCTTATACATTCCTCTAGGTTAATGGAAGTCATGTCTGAAGTTTGCACTGCTTTTTGCTGAACAGCTGCTGTACTTTTCCCAGTCATTGTTTTTTTCCTCACCTTTTGTGGGTGATTTTGTTTCAGGTCCTCTGTATTTTTCTTTTTTTTTCTGCCATACAGGCAGTGCACTTACTAATCAGTTACTGAAATTTGCCCAGAAATGCAAGTCCACTGGCTTTCTTTGCTGAGTTTCTGTTTTCACACTAGGAGAGCTAGACTTAAGCTGTTACTCAATGTGTAGATACCTTGGCAGTCCCGCCTGTTAGATATTATTGACCTTTTCGAAAAATATACATGGTCTAATCACTGTGAATCCCAGAACATTGAAACTGCAACTATAACCAAAGAATTTCTTGACCTATTAAATCATTGTACAGAGAAAACTGTCCCCTTCCATCATATGCAAAAGAAATCCATCATACATTCTATATGATGGCATAATAAGATCATCAAATTGTATCAACCAGAAATGTATGCTGATAGCCTTATATAAATCTTGTGCCCCCCCCCCCCAACTCATAAGTAAATTTACTAATTTAGTAAGGAACTCAAGAATACTGTAAAAGGCACTAAGGCTACTTATGAACACAAGATAGTCAGTAAGCAGCACTAAAGATACTGAAAAATATCCAAAAGCCACAGGACCCGGAGACAACTAAAATCACCAACGAACTTTTGATATTCTTTGAAAAAGAAACAAATCCAACCAAGCGCTTTCACCTAGCTTCTGCCAGGCTTTCTCAAGGACTGAGTACAAATACACTCATTCATTCATCATTTAAATACATTGTTTTAATGTCAGCTGGTCAACAATTAATCAATTACATAATTATTCTCAAACAATTTAACAATTAATTAAAAAGCTACTAAATCCCAAACATTAAAAATTCATTCTATCATATAAAAACTTTTGGTTCCCATATTCAACCCCATTTAAATACCTTAAAGCCTAGCTTTCCTTAGTTTTAAAACTGGTGCAATATTAATATTTTCATTTAATCCTGGGGACCTTGTAGCATCTAATTTAAGCTGCCAATACAATTCACGGTATTCCAACCGTGTCTCCCAGCTCCCTCCTCTCACTTCTGGGGTGATCTGTTCCAGTACCATAAATTTAAATTTCATCTCCCTACATTTTTGCGAATGCTTAAAGAAAGCATTTGTTTCTTTACCACTGGCGATGTCATAAAAATGCTCATACACCCTTCTTCTTAGGGGTCATTCTGTTTTGCCAATGTAGAAACCTAAGCAAAGGGTGCAGACCCCTAAATACACCACCCCCTTTGATGCACAGTTGTAATAATTGTGCGATCTAACCAAGATTTTTCTCTGGGGTAAGTATAATGTATCTTGGTTTAACATGGCAGAACATCGGTTGCAGTGATTGCACTTAAATGTCCCCATTTTATTCTTATTCGTTTTAACATTTTCCTTCTTTTCAAACCATTCCTTTAAATTATGTCCTCTGTTTCTTATAAAATGAGGGTTTCCCAAAAATAATTCCTTCCAATCCTCACTCATCCCCAAAATTGGCCAATATTTTAAAATAATTGCTTCTATTTCTTGTGTCTTATTGGAAAAAGTGAGCACAAAATTATTTCTATTTTCAACATCAAACTTCTTTTCTTGGTAAAAGAAAAATAAAAACGAAGTGGACCAGTGAAGTTAATGCTCAGCGAGAGAGCTAGCAGAAATAAATAAAGTGAATAAAAACTGCTGAGCAAAGCAATGGTGGGGTAACAAAAATGTTCCAATACTCCAGAGTCCAGGAAATGCAGTGAATAAAAGACGATCCAAGTGTACACACGACAAATATATTTATTTATAAAGTGAGGTTAGCGCTTTCGCAGTAGCTTCATCAGACCTAGTATAAAACCAGTACTCTAAATCAACTGTTTAAATACATTTAAGGGCGCCAAAAGGAGTCAGACTAATTAAAGCTACAGTGCATATGTAAAATGCATTAACCCACACAGTATTGCTTAAAAACAGCAAGAATCATTAAAAATACATAGAATACAAAACTGAAGTCCTCTAAAACAGCACATTTAAAGCTTTAATAAAAATAAAAATATATTAAAAAATGTATATTAAAAAAGTTAGAAACAGTCACATACTAAGGGGTTCTAATGAGGACTATCAAATAGAGACTGTTATAGAAATGTACTCATTTCTTGTTTCTCAATCATCAAATAAACCAAGAAGTGTAGAATGTATAGTATAAATCATAGTATCAACTTCACTGTTAGTAATAGGAACATAAAACCTAGTGTCTGCCAACATCTCAAACATGTCATGACTGTACCTATCTGTGTCAAAGACTACCATGCCACCACCCTTGTCCGCTGGGCGAATGATAATGTCACGGTTGTGGCATAGGGAGCGTAAAGCCATCCGTTGCCGGTAGTTAAGATTGAATCTCCTATTACTACTAGAATGCCCTTTCTGAGTCATCTTATAGATGTCATCCTCGACTAACTTACTGTATGCAGCCACTAATGGGTGTACTGGGGGAACGAACGTGCTGGGCGTTCTAAAAACAGGATCATGAAACATTGTATTAATGCTCTCTTTAAAAAATATTTTGAGAGATAAGTTCCTAATAAATAACTTAAAATCTCTTAATGTTTCTTCATACCTACTGTCCATTGTAGGGATGAATGTGAGGCCTCTGGACAGGACTTCTATCTCACAGTCACTCAATATATAATTAGATAAATTGAAGACAATGCTTAATGTTTCGCTTCCCACATTTTCTTGATGGTCCGGGGTGGCTGTCTCTCTGGGGAGAGCTTCCTTTTGTATCTCCCTTTGTTGTTCGAATAGGTTCTCTCCCCATCTGTAAGCACTCTGATGGGAAAAGGGCATCTAGATTTGGCTTGTTGCGGAGTGTGTGAATCATGTCTCTGTTCAGGGTTAGGGCCACTAGAAGCTCTACTCCTGCTGGGACTAAATGTCTTCCTCCTGACCACGGGTTCAAGGTTAGAGCTCTGTGTGTGATCATTAGTATCATTACATATGTTTGTATCTAGATCAGTTACTACTATCGAACCACTAATAGGAGTCGAGTCAACAGCCTTAGTTAGTTCAACAGTATTCTCCACTTCTATAGTGGCTACAGTAAGATGCTCTGCATTTAAAACCAAGCTGTCGCTAATGTCATTCACAGGTATTACATTACAATTAGAAACGCTGACACTCCGACTATTAACATTATTGCTTACATCCTTATTCAAAACATTACTTGCATTATTAATGGGTAAAGTATTGTCCGTTGTATGGTTCCTGGGCCAAGTGAATATATTGCCCAATCGGAAATCCATACTATCCCTCTGAAGCTTTGTTCTCTTCTGCTGGAAGAGACGGCGCTCATACATGTCCACATTGTCTAACATACAGCCAAGTGCTTGATCCACTACTACAATCGGATAGTCAATAAGGATAGCATTTTTCATTTTCCTAATGTCCTCCCTCAGTCTCTCTTCAACTGGGAGGAAAAAAGCATTCATGAGCTTCATGTAATTGAGGCTTACCTCAAGATTGAGTTGCTGCCAGTCATAGAGAAGTTCCGGATACAATGTGCCAGTCGTTGGCATCTTCAGAACTCTAAGTCCCCTTGGTACAAGCCGACGTTGTATGCAGACCTCAAAATGTTGTCGTTGGGTCTGCATACGCTTTAATCTGAAAAGTTCCTGTTCAAGTTTCTCTTGCTGTTTTTAAGTAATACTGTGTGGGTTAATGCATTTTACATATGCACTGTAGCTTTAATTAGTCTGACTCCTTTTGGCGCCCTTAAATGTATTTAAACAGTTGATTTAGAGTACTGGTTTTATACTAGGTCTGATGAAGCTACTGCGAAAGCGCTAACCTCACTTTATAAATAAATATATTTGTCGTGTGTACACTTGGATCGTCTTTTATTCACTGCATTTCCTGGACTCTGGAGTATTGGAACATTTTTGTTACCCCACCATTGCTTTGCTCAGCAGTTTTTATTCACTTTATAAACTTCTTTTCTTGTTGTCCTTTCTGTGATGCTGTGTTACCTAATCCTAATAAAGGTGGATATTTTGCTTCTCTGTTGTTCCTGACTTCTTGAATCATACTGTCTATTAAGTCTTCTGGGTATCCTTTCTCCAAAAATAATCCTTTGAGGATATCACTCTCCATATTAAAACTTTCCGTCAAACTAGACATTCTTGAGGCCCTAATTAACTGTCCTTTGATAATGCCCTTTTTTTGATAAAAAGGGTGTCCACTGTTAAAATGTAAAAAAGCATTAGAAAAATTCGGTTTCCTAAATATTTGAGACTGAAATTTCGAATTAGCATAATCCTTCATTAATCTGATGTCTAAATAGTGTAATTCATTTAAATCAATTTAATAAGTGAATCTCAAAAAATTGAAGAACAATATGAAGTGACATCTAGAAATGAAATTAATATAGCCCATTCAAAAATTAAATATTTATTGTACGACCATTTATTACAGGGGGCTATTAATGAGAGTATATATAATTTCCTATATGTAGATAAACCTAAGATTCCAATTATTTTCGGGATACCGAAAACACATAAAGGGTTGGAACAATTGAGGTTTAGGCCAATAGTGGCAGGTGCAGGAAGCATCACGGAGCCACTAGCTAAATTTATTGATGAAAAACTGAAGGAATTCACATCCACACTTGAATATATTTGTAAGGATTCTTGGGAATTTTTAAAAGATATTAATGACACATGGTTTGACACACAGCTATGGATGGTGACCATAGATGTTGTAGAATTATTCCCTAGTATTCCACATCAAATAGGATTAGAATGGTTTGGAGAGGTATTGAATAAAGAAACAGGATTGGACAGTAGAAACATTAACTTGATTTTGGAATTCATGGAAATAATACTAGACAACAATTTTATGTTGTTTAAAGGTGAATTTTACAGACAAAGAAAGGGGGTGGCGATGGGAACACCTTGTGCCACAGTGTACGCAAACTTAGTATTACATCACTGGGAATAAAATAACGTGTTTAACAGCCCATGGAAGGGGAAAATAAGATTTTATAGACGTTATTTGGATGATATCTGTTTACTATGGGCTGGGACAAAAAATGAACTAAAAATGTTTATACAGTTCATTAATTCCAGCACGAGTTTTTTGAGATTCACTTATGAAATTGATTTAAATGAATTACACTATTTAGACATCAGATTAATGAAGGATTATGCTAATTCAAAATTTCAGTCTCATATATTTAGGAAACCAACTTTTTCTAATGCTTTTTTACATTTTAACAGTGGACACCCTTTTCATCAAAAAAAGGGCATTATCAAAGGACAGTTAATTAGGGCCTCAAGAATGTCTAGTTTGACGGAAAGTTTTAATATGGAGAGTGATATCCTCAAAGGATTATTTTTGGAGAAAGGATACCCAGAAGACTTAATAGACAGTATGATTCAAGAAGTAAGGGACAACAGAGAAGCAAAATATCCACCTTTATTAGGATTAGGTAACACAGCATCACAGAAAGGACAACAAGAAAAGAAGTTTGATGTTGAAAATAGAAATAATTTTGTGCTCACTTTTTCCAATAAGACACAAGAAATAGAAGCAATTATTTTAAAATATTGGCCGATTTTGGAGATGAATGAGGATTGGAAGGAATTATTTTTGGGAAACCCTCATTTTATAAGAAAGAGAGGACATAATTTAAAGGAATGGTTTGAAAAGAAGGAAAATGTTAAAACGAATAAGAATAAAATGGGGACATTTAAGTGCAATCACTGCAACCAATGTTCTGCCATGTTAAACCAAGGTACATTATACTTACCCCAGAGGAAAATCTTGGTTAGATCGCACAATTATTACAACTGTGCATCAAAGGGGGTGGTGTATTTAGGGGTCTGCACCCTTTGCTTAGGTTTCTACATTGGCAAAACAGAAAGACCCCTAAGAAGAAGGGTGTATGAGCATTTTTATGACATCGCCAGTGGTAAAGAAACAAATGCTTTCTTTAAGCATTCGCAAAAATGTAGGGACATGAAATTGAAATTTATGGTACTGGAACAGATCACCCCAGAAGTGAGAGGAGGGAGCTGGGAGACATGGTTGGAATACCGTGAATTGTATTGGCAGCTTAAATTAGATGCTACAAGGTTCCCAGGATTAAATGAAAATATTAATATTGCACCAGTTTTAAAACTAAGGAAAGCTAGGCTTTAAGTTATTTAAATGGGGTTGAATATGGGAACCAATAGTTTTTATATGATAGAATGAATTTTTAATGTTTGGGATTTAGTAGCTTTTTAATTAATTGTTAAATTGTTTGAGAATAATTATGTAATTGATTAATTGTTGACCAGCTGACGTTAAAACAATGTATTTAAATGATGAATGAATGAATGTATTTGTACTCAGTCGTTGAGAAAGCCTGGCAGAAGCTAGGTGAAAGCGCTTGGTTGGATTTGTTTCTTTTTCAAAGAATATCAAAAGTTTGTTGATGATTTTAGTTGGCTCCGGGTCCTGTGGCTTTTGGATATTTTTCAGTTTCTTGGTCTGTACAGTGGTTTGTTTCATGATTGGCACTTACAATCCATGGCGGAAGGAACGGAGCAAGCAAGTTGCCTAAGCACACCGCAAGTGCTTAAAGATAGCACTGAAGATGGACCGGTAACAAGAGCTGAGTTTAACCAGTTGTTATCCCTTTTAACTCAGCTAACTAATTCTATTAAGAACAAAAACGACGAATTTGGCTCAGGGTTACCGTGTAACCAACTGCAGTTATCAGAAGCATTAAATAAATGCACTACGCCTTCCTGGATGGAAAACAGTGGTAATGAGGAACCTGGCGGAAGTAGGAACCAAAGCAACGCTCCGGTAACAGGGACAGGAAAACAAAGAGGTGGCCAAGGAGGGGTCCATAACGGAGCACCAAAGGATTTTAACTTTGACAACTGGGCTGGTCAGCATTTTTATTTCCAGCAAGGTACTGTGAACAGCAATTTTATAAACGAAGGTGTTGAAGGCAATCTTGGCATCTTCAAAGATAAACTGTACACGTTAAAAAGTAAACCATTGGAGATAGACTATTTAAAAGAATGTATACGAGTTAAACACATACCAAAAGGGTTGCATTTTTATAAATTTCCCAATAATGTACAATCGGGAACTGTGTTTTATGAAAAATTATGTGCAATTTTTGACAATGCTGGTCTGGAAATGATGAATTTGATGATTTTAGAATATGAGAGCAAAACAGAAGTATTATTGAAAGAATTAAATGATCTGAATGAAAAAATGATTAAGGATAGAGATTTTATTAGTATTAAGAGAGATTATGATAAAATGTTTACTGAAGTGGATCAATTTTGTAACAAAATTTTAAGCAGAAAAATAAGGAAATTAGATAGGGACTTACAAGAATACAGGGAGGGGGAAGGCCTACCCAAACCCTATCAGGGGAAGGAATGCACAAGTTAACCTGGACGCAGGCCCTAGAAGGGTAGAAGAAGAGGGTAATCTTAATAATGATGATTTGAGCAACACAATAGACCCACCCAGGAGAAGTGAAAGACTAGCTGAAAGAAATAGGAAGTATTCAGTGCAGGATTTTCACCATCCCCCCAACAGAGGGGGGAAGGGGATAAGACAACAACAGCAGGCATGGAACAATTTTTACAACTGAATGTAGAAGCTGGAGCAAGTCCCCGGAATTCACAAGTGTATGTTGAAAGACAGATTGTTTATAGGAAGGATAACTTTTCCATTTTAACCGCACTGATTTGATACCCACACAAGAATACTTCAGCCTGTTCGCTAAAGGGCTTCATTTTGTTCCCCTCAAAACAACTAATGTTACAGAAACAATAATGGATTTAAAAATGTTTTTAAGACAATTAAATTTAAAAACAATTTTTAAAGGTAAATCTAAACCAGATCAAAGGTTAACTAGGAAAAGCACTTTTAACCCACCAACTCACCCTATTTTAAATATTTTTGTAGAGCTAGTGGAGAAAGATTTGAGACAAATGAGAACAAGTTCAAAACAGGGGCAGTTTAGTAATCTAGAACCAAAAGAATGGGAATTGATGGAATTATTGAAAAAAGAAGGCTGTAGAATTATGAAACCAGACAAGGGTGGGGGGATGGTATTGATGTATGAGGTGGATTATGATGCTCATATTTATGAAATGTTACAGGATGAAGAACAATATGAAGTGACATCTAGAAATGAAATTAATATAGCCCATTCAAAAATTAAATATTTATTGTACGACCATTTATTACAGGGGGCTATTAATGAGAGTATATATAATTTCCTGTATGTAGATAAACCTAAGATTCCACTTATTTTCGGGATACCGAAAACACATAAAGGGTTGGAACAATTGAGGTTTAGGCCAATAGTGGCAGGTGCAGGAAGCATCACGGAGCCACTAGCTAAATTTATTGATGAAAAACTGAAGGAATTCACGTCCACACTTGAATGTATTTGTAAGGATTCTTGGGAATTTTTAAAAGATATTAATGACACATGGTTTGACCCACAGCTATGGATGGTGACCATAGATGTTGTAGAATTATTCCCTAGTATTCCGCATCAAATAGGATTAGAATGGTTTGGAGAGGTATTGAATAAAGAAACGGGATTGGACAGTAGAAACATTAACTTGATGTTGGAATTCATGGAAATAATACTAGACAACAATTTTATGTTGTTTAAAGGTGAATTTTACAGACAAAGAAAGGAGGTGGCGATGGGAACACCTTGTGCCACAGTGTACGCGAACTTAGTATTACATCACTGGGAACAAAATAGCGTGTTTAACAGCCCATGGAAGGGGAAAATAAGATTTTATAGACGTTATTTGGATGATATCTCTTTACTGTGGGCTGGGACTAAAAATGTTTATACAGTTCATTAATTCCAGCACGAATTTTTTGAGATTCACTTATGAAATTGATTTAAATGAATTACACTATTCAGACATCAGATTAATGAAGGATTATGCTAATTCAAAATTTCAGTCTCAAATATTTAGGAAACCGACTTTTTCTAATGCTTTTTTACATTTTAACAGTGGACACCCTTTTTATCAAAAAAATGGCATTATCAAAGGACAGTTAATTAGGGCCTCAAGAATGTCTAGTTTGACGGAAAGTTTTAATATGGAGAGTGATATCCTCAAAGGATTATTTTTGGAGAAAGGATACCCAGAAGACTTAATAGACAGTATGATTCAAGAAGTCAGGAACAACAGAGAAGCAAAATATCCACCTTTATTAGGATTAGGTAACACAGCATCACAGAAAGGACAACAAGAAAAGAAGTTTGATGTTGAAAATAGAAATTATTTTGTGCTCACTTTTTCCAATAAGACACAAGAAATAGAAGCAATTATTTTAAAATATTGGCCGATTTTGGGGATGAATGAGGATTGGAAGGAATTATTTTTGGGAAACCCTCATTTTATAAGAAACAGAGGACATAATTTAACGGAATCGTTTGAAAAGAAGGAAAATGTTAAAATGAATAAGAATAAAATGGGGACATTTAAGTGCAATCACTGCAACCAATGTTCTGCCATGTTAAACCAAGGTACATTATACTTACCCCAGAGGAAAATCTTGGTTAGATCGTACAATTATTACAACTGTGCATCAAAGGGGGTGGTGTATTTAGGGGTCTGCACCCTTTGCTTAGGTTTCTACATTGGCAAAACAGAATGACCCCTAAGAAGAAGGGTGTATGAGCATTTTTATGACATCGCCAGTGGTAAAGAAACGAATGCTTTCTTTAAGCATTCGCAAAAATGTAGGGAGATGAAATTGAAATTTTTGGTACTGGAACAGATCACCCCATAAGTGAGAGGAGGGAGCTGGGAGACACGGTTGGAATACCGTGAATTGTATTGGCAGCTTAAATTAGATGCTACAAGGTTCCCAGGATTAAATGAAAATATTAATATTGCACCAGTTTTAAAACTAAGGAAAGCTAGGCTTTAAGGTATTTAAATGGGGTTGAATATGGGAACCAAAAGTTTTTATATGATAGAATGAATTTTTAATGTTTGGGATTTAGTAGCTTTTTAATTAATTGTTAAATTGTTTGAGAATAATTATGTAATTGATTAATTGTTGACCAGCTGACATAACAATGTATTTAAATGATGAATGAATGAATGAATGTATTTGTACTCAGTCAGTGAGAAAGCCTGGCAGAAGCTAGGTGAAAGCGCTTGGTTGGATTTGTTTCTTTTTCAAAGAATATCAAAAGTTTGTTGGTGATTTTAGTTGGCTCCGGGTCCTGTGGCTTTTGGATATTTTTCAGTTTCTTGGTCTGTACAGTGGTTTGGTTCGTGATCAGCACTAAAGATAACCAAAAGGCCTTTTTTTTAGGTATCTGTGTAAAATCAGCTGGAATACCCTGAACTGAAATTAACTTATTTTAAATGATATTACCCACACTGATTTAGAATCCATAGCCAACATCTTGGCTGATAAATTCAGCTCTAATTCCACTGTAGCTATCCTCAGTTCCCCATAACAGTTCCAGCCAACCCCTTCTCCATAGTTCATAGGTTCATAGGTTCATACTAGGCTATCTGCCCAAGGGCATTTATAAGCCTAGCCCATAGTTATGTGGCTTTCGCCACCCCTTTAGTTTGAATAAAAACTATGCCTATCATTTTTCTGTGCCTCTGTCAAGCAGTGACACTGAAGTAATCCCTGGGGTATATCTGCGATCTCCCATCCATTGGTCAAGATTCCTCTTGAACAAGGCCAGCGAGGTGCTCTGCCTCACATGTACCGGGATTTTGTTCCACAGCATAGGGAGTCTCTGGGTGATGAATCTGTCCCTCCAGCACGTTCTATTTATAACCGTGTCAAGGTTTAAGTCTCCGCCCTTGTGGTTCTGAGGGATCTAGATTTTTGAGGTGAAGCATATTCATCAAATCTGGGTTTGACATGGCCTTATATGTCAGGCACAGGTCACCTCTGAGCAAGCGGTATGAGACTGAATAAAGCTGGAGTTCTTTCAGTCGGGCAGCATAAGACATATTTTTGAGACCCTTTATCCTTTTGGTGAGGAACTTTTGGGGCCTTTCAAGCTGCATCAGGTGTCTGGTCAGATACATTCGAACGGGCATTGTACTCAATCATAGGTCTAATGAGTGATGAGTACAGGGGACGATGACCTCCCTTGATCTAGATGTGAATCCCTTCATGATCAGGTGGGCGATATAGAAGGTTTTCCTAACTACTTTAGCAACATGAGTGTCAAACGAAGACTACTGTCAACTTGGGTCCCCAGATCCCTGATGACTTTTTCTGTGCTCAGTGGATTGTCACCTATATGGTAGCTAGGTAACCTTGTTTTTCCCGAAGGGTATGACTATGCATTTTTGGCGTTTAACTTCAGGCCATGGCTCTGGCACCAGTTATCCGTTTCTGTGAGGCCCTTCTGGAGGATATCTGTGTCAGATGTGTTTTCGACTATGGCGCCCAGTTTGCAGTCATCTGCAAACTTTGTCAGCCATAACCCTCCTGTGTTTGCTTGTACTTCAGAAAAGTAGATGCCGAACAAGAGTGGACCCAGGACTGAGCCCTGTGGGACACCACTTGTGACAGGCTTTGAGTCTGACATGGCTCCAGCAACTCTGACCCTGTGGGTTCTGTCGCTTAGCCAGTTTGCAACCCATCTTGTGATGTATGGGTTTACATTCAAGCTGATGAGTTTTTCGATGATACCTGAGTGGGGTATTGTGTCGAAGGCCTTTGCCAGGTCGAGGTAGGCTGTATGGACTGCCTTTCCCTCATCAATGGCCTTGGTGACTGTCTCGAAAAAGTCAACCAAGTTTAAGAGGCAGGATCTGCCTTTGACAAAGCCAAACTGGGTTGGATCCAAAGTCTGCAAGTTCCCTATGTCTTTATTTATGAGTTCCATTATGATCCTCTCCATGGCTTTGCAGATAAGGCTTGTCAAGCTAATGGGGCGGTAATTTCCAGGGTCTGTGGAGGCACCGCCTTATGAAGTGGGACCACAGTCGCCGTCGCCACTCCTTGGGTACGTATCCTGAGGTGAGGCTAAGATTAAACAGCTGTCCTAACTGTGGGTTTAATTCCTCGTTGAGTTCATGAAGCACACAGCCGGGGACACCATCCGTCCCATGGATGCTGTGTTTTTGCCTTAGTGAGGGCAGTTCTCACCTGGGCGTTGGAGATGTTTGGGGGCTACAATCCTCTGGAATAGATATCTCTCCTTTTGGGGAGGGGAGAAGTTTGCACTGAACCTGTCAGCCAGTATGTTAGCAATGTGTGTAGGTTCAGTAATTTTCACATCATTTTGAACTAATTCTGAGCATATCTGGGAGTTTCCTCCTAGGTTTCTAACATAGCTAAAGAAGGCCTTATGATTGTCTTTAGAGTCCTTGGCGATTTTTCTCTCAAAATTAGCCTTGGATGATTTTATGAGAGCTCTTAGTTTTTTACTTATAATGATCAAAGGTGTCTTACCTTTCAAGGATTTTGCTCTATCTTGTAGTAGCTTCCTCCTTTTGTTGTAGAGCTTGTTTATGGCTGGGGTCCACCAGACTGGACGCTTGCCTTTGGTACAGAGAGTCTTAGTTTTGTTTGGGATTGCCTGATCCATGCAGTCCTGTAGGTGCTGGTAGAAGGCATTTGTAAGTGATTCAGCGGTTTGAGTAATGTTTACCACTGGCTCAGGGGCCTTAAAGGAGACCACACTAGTTTTTAGAAGTGTGAAATCGGCTTTTGAGAAGTTTTTCACTGTGGTCTTTTTGTTTCAGGTGGGGCGGGATGAGGACCTCCAGCGAGATTAGTTTATGATCTGATCTCACCAGTGAGGGGTATACTTCGGTGTTGAACATTTTGATCCCATGTTCGTGATGATGAGATCAAGTATGTTTTCACCTCTTGTGGGGATGGTGACTAGTTGTTCCATGGCATTTGAGTTTATGAACTCCAGGAATCTTTGGGTTAGAGTGTTCGGGCTTGAGTAGTGTTCCCAGTCTATATTAGGGTAGTTGAAGTCACCTAGTATGATGGTGTTTGGAGATACATTTATCCCTCCAATGTTTTCAGGAAGGCCATGTGAGGTTCCTGAGTTTGAGAGGGTGGCCTGTAACATGCTACAAATTGCAGAGCAGTCTTGCCTATGGTTAATTGCACCTGGATGGTCTCAGATGCATCGTGCGTTGCCACCAACCTTGAGGTGTGGGTGTCCTTTATGAATATGGACACCCTCCTTTCTTGGTGTTGTCCGGATTTTGGGGCGGAACGTATGATATGAGGTGAAACCTGTTAGTGCTGGGGTGCTCTCAGGAGCCTTGAACCAGGTTTCTGTCACAGCACAGACATCGATGTTCTCCATATTGAGAAGGGCCTCGAGTCGTGCATCTTGAGATTGAGACTTCTGGCATTGAGCAGCATTACCCTTAGTTTTTTCCTTTTTGGTGTTCTAGGGTGGTAGGTTTAGAATTTGAGCCTTGCCTAAAAAGGCACTATGGGGGTGGCAAGAGCCTTTGCCAATATCCGGAAGCCCAGGGGTGACAGGTGCAAGCCGTCCCTTGCGAAGCAGCGTGGCTTGTCCAGCATGTCATCCCAGGCAGACAGACATTGGATCCCCTTTGAATGACACCAGAATTTAAGCCAATTATTAAAGCTGATCATCTTATCACTGTATTGTGGCATCATTCTAGGTGAAGGTAGGATACTGCTCAAGGTCAGGGTCATACCTGCCTGGGCTACATAATCAGAGAGCTCCTCGGCGTCCCTTTTCATGTAGTCCAAGGAGGTACGTCTCAGGTCGTTGACACCAGCGTGGACAATGACTGAGTCGTACTTGTACCTGCTGTTGAGAGACCTGAGTGCTTGCGTTATGTGGTGGATTCTAGCGGCCGACAGGCAGCTTACTGTGACCTTCTCCTTACTCAGTCTGGTGAGCGGGACGTCAGTGTGTCTGACTATGGAATCACCAATGACAAGTGTGTCTGGCATTTTGTTTGGCCTTAAGGGCTGTGACTGTTTGACACTCTGACTGTGTGGTCTATGTGTTGCATGTGTTGGGTCGTGAGGTGGTATTTGTTTGGGTGTCTGCTTTGGTGGCCTCTGCTGTTTTGGTAAATTTTTGACCAGAGCCTCTGAGTATGTCTTTGTGTGAGTATGTGTATGATTTGAAGTTGTGATGGTACCATGTGTGACTGGGTATGTATTGTGTGTGGTTGCCTTCTCCTCCTGTCTGGTCTTGCCAGTCCTATGTTGAGAGAGCTCAGCCTCCAGTTTGGCCGTATAGTTGCATCTCTCGCATGTATTTGTGTTTTGTGGGAGAAGGAGAGGATTGTCTGTGTACATGAGGCAATTGTAACATTGCCTCAATATTCCCAGGTTCACCAGTTGAGCTGGAGAGGACACTAGCAACTGATCCTCGACATACTAGAAGTAGTAGATAAAGAACTTTCAAAGGACTCGGGGAAGTGGGTTTTGGGCTGGTGGGTACTATCTATAATAAGAGTGCTTTATCAAGGTGCAAGTACTGTAGGAGTAAGTGCTAGGCTTTACAGATAGAGAATAGTCTACTTGGGAATCAAGTAGAGATGAACTTTTCAGTTATAGGATATGCTGGTTAGATCAGCAGTACAGTTTAGCGTGTTTTATAGCAGGGGCTGAAGGAGCTAGGAATTGGCCCAAAACGACCAATGGACTACTAGTTTCTGGCTGAAACTTCACCAAATCGGACAAAAGGCGCTCAGTGCTTCCCACTCCCACTGGTAAGCAAAGAAACTTCCTCCTTCCTAATAAGGCAATGGATCAGTAACAGGAACTAAAAACAAAGCCCAGGGATCAGCAACTCTGAAACTGGACTACTCTAGTTCAGTAAAGTGGGAAAACAAGAGATTTTTGTTTTATTACAGAGATAAGGAAAAAACAGACAGTAAATGCTATAAATGCTGTAAATCGGCTAGCGCACTTTAGTGTGTAGCCTACAGAAACAATTTGCAACAATTAGTAACTTAAAGTGCAATAAACAGTGTAAAATGCAGAAATCACTTAAAGTAGCAGTAAAACAGGCGAAATGCAGTCGCTAGCTTAATAACAGTGGAAAGCCACAAAAATACTTATATCTGGTAGAAAGTCACTCTTTTAGCTCTCTGCTGCTTGGATCACTCTGCAGGCCACCACGAGGATCTGTGCAGAGTTGGTACAAGCTGGAAAACACGTGTTTAGCGTGTTTTATAGCAGGTTGCTGAAAGGAGCTAGGAATTGGCCCAAAAGCGACCAATAGACTACTAGTTTCTGGCTGAAACTTCACCAATTCGGACAAAAGGCTGCTCAGTGCTTCCCACTCCCACTGGTAAGCAAAGAAACTTCCCTCCTTCCTAATAAGGCAATGGATCAGTAACAGGAACTAAAAACAAAGCCCAGGGATCAGCAACTCTGAAACTGGACTACTCTAGTTCAGTAAGGTGGGAAAACAAGAGATTTTTTTTTTTTTTTTTTTTTTTACAGAGACAAGGAAAAAAACAGACAGTAAATGCTATAAATGCTTTTAAGTGGCTAGCACACTTGAGTGTGTTAGCCTACAGGTAAAATTAAGCAACAAATAACTTTTAAGAGTGCAAAACAGTTAATCAACACAAAACAGTTTAAATAGAATGCAGAGCTGTATAAACAGGCTAAGATGCAGTCGCTAAGCAGTAAATATTCAAAAGCCAGAAAAAATACTTAAATCGGTTATAGCAAATACAGTTATAACAAATGCTCTGAAATATACTGTATATTTCCAATATGTTTGAGAAGGACAGTCAGAACACAAGAAGGTTCAGGCGAAGAAGAAAAAAAAGTTTTGTTTTACTTTTTGAAAAGGTAAAAAGGAGGAACAGAAGGCCTTATCAAATGTTCTCTCTGTATTAAGAAGAATGAGCTAATGACACTAGACTGGGAGGTGTGTCACAGTAGGGGCGGGCAACTGCAAAGCCACCAAGTATAGCCTAAGACAACAAGCTATGACAGTTTTTAAACAGAAAAAGATTTCTGAAGATTCTGAATAGACAAAGTGCTTTATATATATTAAATTATAAAACAGTAATCTGTTAAAATAATCAAAAATACTTATATTTTGTAGCTCAGTTGCGGTCAAACAACTTCTCCAGCCTGCACCAAAGACCAGAACAACAACTTCTTTTTACAAGAACACAAAAGAACCAGCCCCCACTAGCCAAGAGATAATTACACAGAGTAAATGTTTCAGTTTATACAATAGCCTAAGACAACAAGCTATGACAGTTTTTAAACAGAAAAAGATTTCTGAAGATTCTGAATAGACAAAGTGCTTTATATATATTAAATTATAAAAACAGTAATCTGTTAAAATAATCAAAAAATACTTATATTTTGTAGCTCAGTTGCGGTCAAACAACTTCTCCAGCCTGCACCAAAGGCTTGTATCTGTCCTTGTTGTGTTAGAAACCTTGCACTTTTATTCCTCTTCGCACTGCTCCCCAAGCCAAGTCTGAGGCATCTGTGGTGAATGACTGACTAGTCCCTGCACCCCTTCAGAAACAAAAAATAAAATGGCAACTCCATGGGAGCAGTCAGCATACTCTGTTGCTTAGTGATAACCCTAAAGTATTGTCTTGCCATGTATGCCCTAAATATCATCAGTCAAAGTCTCTACAGAGGATGTATTTGAAATGCCATAGTTTTCCCTCTTCATAGTGGCAGCCTTTCTGCTGTGTCTATGGTAACTATGGTGCCTTCAGTCTCACTAGACTTAAATGTAAAACCATGGAGTGAATTATTATAAAACTGATGTAAGCACATAACAACATTTGCAGACTGTCTGCAGTAAGTCGTGCCTTCTGAATCTTGTTAGCTTCTTCATAAAAATCAAAGCACTAATTGAAAGACTTCCTGTTCACATTGCTTATCTGGACTTAGCCAAAACATTTGATTTTGTTTCCAGCTGGCATCTTAAATAAACTAATCCAGTAAAACATCAGTTCTTTTGTTGTTGGTTGGATTGCTAACTGACTGTCAAACAGAACACATTTCATTAGAATAACTGGTACCCTCTCCAAAAAGAACCCTTAAAATCCACTGGAATGATGCTTCAGATGCTAAATACTTTATTTACAAAAGTTGTACGCTTTCATCCACATAAGGATTTAATCAGAATTAAAAGTATATAATCCACCAGGAAGTTTAAATGCTTGAAAGTGTTATGAAGTGTCAAAATTGATCAGAAGTATCATTTGGATATTTCATACTAGCAACTGGTACTATCATGGTCTCACCTAAAAAAGCAAAGAAATGTAGTAAAGTCATTTTTGGTAAAATTGGTATTCCTACACAGTATCACGTAATGAAATTCATCTTAAGACTGATATTGTGATCCAGCAGGAGCTTACATAATGAGCTTTCTTTAAATTAGCACATCTCTAGTATTGTCAAGCAATTTTTGTACATCTCTCATCTTGTCTATCATGGGTTTTTATCCAGAGTGCTACCCATCCCTACTTCCCTTTACTCTGCCCTATTTACACCATCATAGAATACAGAGCTCCATTTCTATCAGCTAGGAAAACCACATCATTTACTAACCAAAAGAATCCACAATTTAAAGAACTGCTGTTTTTTGAATGGACTGAAACCCTGTCCTCATTTAGTGCACCCTCCAGACTCTTCCAAGGTGATGTATGCTTTACCTTCTGAGCTATTTCAAACATTGCTGTCTGTAACTTTTCTTTTTTATTTTTAAATTTATTTTTTATTTTAGATACTGGGTAACACACTGGACACAAGAGTCCCTTTTCAGTGGTAACCTGGGAGTAATGACTTGTTCAAAAAGTCACACAGTAGGCAAATATAGGTGGAAGGCAGTTATGTACTCTTGACTACAGGAAGCAGCACGTTAACTCAGAGCCAGTTTTTTTTTTTTTTTTTTGGGGGGGGGGGGGGGCACCGCAGTTAAAACCTATTCAAAAGATGTAGTTCTACACCAAAATATCAAAAATCCCCATTTCAGAAATGAACTTTTTACCCAGCACTTCCCTTGCCTGTGAAACAACCTTCGCCTGTGATGTAAAATCCTATCAACATCAAAACTCCATTTAGATGAATGGAGGAGAAGATCCTGTAAATTCCTTTGCCTGTGATGTAAAATCCTATCAACATCCAAACTCTATTTAGATGAATAGAGGGGATCCTGTAAATTCATCCCAGGCAGTCACTGGCTGCAAACTTCTCACTATGCAAACTAAACATTATCACATCTCAGGCCTTAACGTTCCTTCTCTCCTTATCTCTTCCTGTCTTTTCTCCACCTTGTCCCTGTTTCCCTTCTATATTGCATAATCCCAACTGAAAGTGTTTTGTCTCCCCCAACTTAACACTGTGTCCTACCATCATCTTCTGAACTGTTCGTACACATGAAGGGACTGCTTTGCAGCATTGTTGGCTAATCCAGCAATGGTTGGTATACTGCTGGTTTATCATAAACCTATGAAGTGGCAGCCTCTAAACCTAGGTGTGTCCTCACAGAGCTGCAGCAATTTGCTGTCCTAATACTACAGTGATAGCATTACTCCTGAGTTTGATGTGTCAGTATGTTAATATCTGCTGCTCTGTCGAGATCTGTTTGCTTAATGAGGTGGAAGTATTGAGTCTTGGCCTTTCATCCTCTGGGATTTTGTATGGCTTGCTTGTCAGTGTTGTGTGCTATTTTAACTGCATTTTTTTTTAATTCCTGTATTGATAATTTCAGACCTAAAAATCATTCAATAAAGGCTTCAAAGCATATTGCTTAAAATCTATGGTCCCTAGGTTAATCCTGTATTTACCTAAACAGTAGAAGAAGCTGCTTTCTTCTGTGATATGATCTGTAGTCATCTTAAGATTCATTGGCATTTTAATCCTCTCTAAGTAGTGCAGTTGTGAAGGTGTTAGTTTTATTGGCTTGTATGACTGTCTTCCTGATTAACAGTCAAGCTCACTTGAACTCATGGGGACAGCTCGAATTTCTCAGTTCTGTGTATATTTTAATCATTTCCCTCTCAGTTTTAATCTGCTAATGACATACCTCACCTTTTAGGTTTTCTGAAAAAAATTCTAGATTTTATTTTTGAACACTTTTATTATCTAGTTGAAACCATGCATACAAGTCATTTCTGTGGCTTGAAATGTACCTACAGTATCCAGTAAAAGCTAGTTTTCTGCTGCCCCATTTAAATGCATGCATTAAGTAACAATACAAGAATGTGTATATTTCCCTTATTTTTTCATCCGTAAGAACCAATTACCATACAGTTATAGAAGCCTGCTTTCAAACTCTAAACACTGACCACCTGCTGTCATGTATGATATATACTGCAGGTTGAACTAAGTTTTAAATTATACTTGTAACTGACACGTGGCAAAAACAGTAGCAGTCTGCATAAATGCCACTCTCGTAAACATCATATCAGTAAATCTGGATGTTAGCCAGCTGTCATTGCACTCTGAAATGTTAATGCTGTTTAGAAGCTGAACATTTCAAAGAACCTGCAAAAGATTAAAGATGTGCTCATGCTAACCCAGCAAGGATCTGATGAGTATCAGAAGTGCTCACTCAATTAGCTAGATAATCTAATATTGTTTGGTTGACAAAGGTACAAGTAGGCTAACAACATCAGTTTAATAGTTTTTTTTAACTATGAGCTTTGTGGTCTTAAAATGTTTTTCTCTGGTATGTAATTCTGCTTCTCTCAGCACTTTGCTTTCAAAACTGTTAGGAGTGGCATACATCATTACTTAATTTATGACATTGAAGCTTATGTAAATTATCCAGTTTTGGAACTGACAGCTGCAGACCTGCCTGTAGAGTAATTAACATGTCAGTGATTTGTTCTGCTGGAATGGGGGGGGTTGAAATGCCCAACCCCACCATGATAAGTCATGATGTTAATTGGTGACATGAAATATACCTTTTTTACCTATAAAATTATGGTAATCATATTAGATAGAAGACCGAAAGCTTTTGCCTTTCCCCTACAAAATAAATAGCTTAACTCCTTCAGATTTATAATGCAAAATGTTATCTCCGTGGTAAATGTCTGAGGTGCACTTTTTATTTATCAAATACAGTAATACATGTCTTCTCAGAGACTTTTGATGTACCAGAAAGTTAACTCTTTAAATGGCATTTTCGTAGACCTAGTCCTTTTGATTGAAATTTTTAAAAAGTTTCATTTAAAGATATATTAAGCCACCATAGCAAATGCAAACATTTTTATGTTTCTTAACTTGGTATTAAGTACTTAATATTCTGTTTGGTGTGCTTGAAGCATTTTTTTTGCAGAACCACAATATTAAGACACCACATTCAGATGCAAAGAAAATGCAGTGGTAGGTATTGATGCAGTAGTCACTACAGGAAGAGACTTTCAGATTTCATAAGCCACTGAGTTCATGTACTTGTTTTGCAGTTTAACTACTGATCTCATCTTCTCATGCACAAAAATTAAACACCCCAAACTAACTACCTGTTGTACATCTGAAAAATTAAAACATCATTCCCTCCTTTAGGTAGAGAAAATGGACAAAAAGGGGTTAAGTGTCCTGGTTTATACTAAAACTTGGACTGCCACCAGTTAATGGCAACAGTCTATGAAGTCACCTGGGTTATCATTAACTCTTTGATTATTAAAAGTCAGGGTGATAGGAAAAGGAAAGTGAGAGAAACTTTGCAGGTTTTTGTACAGAGTCTAAAATAATGCATGCTGATAGCACACTGCAGGAGTAAAGAAGGAAAGAGCTGCCAAAAGTAAGTCTACGTCGTCGTTTGCTGCGCATTTGATCACATTGTCCTGTTGTGATATTTTATCTTCTTTGTGTTGAGGGAAATTGATGGACACTGTTGGGGGAGAGAAAGGGAAAATATAGCTAACATTTATCAGTGTCAGATGTTGACTTGTACTGAAATTATTCAGGGTTAAACTCCATCTATCAGGGAATTCCTAGGGATAACTCTATCTTCTTGAACAGTTGAAATATTTTGATGCATTCACGGTAGATGGATGTAGGGACCACTGAAGTTTAAATAACTTGTGCAGTACCTTGAACAGATACCTGTCTTATGAATCCATCTCACTCCCAATGCAAAGGATCTAGAACTTAGCAGTCCAAGCAAGGATCTCCAGGAAACCCAAAATTACTTTTAAAGACAATACCTGTTGTGGTTACATTTGAACTATATATTAGTTGTGTCTAGGAGTTTATTTTCTTTACTGCTTTGATTTCTTGATTACTGTTAAACCTCTATCCTGGCCACCCATTTGACATTCATTCTTATGGGGGATAAGAGCCCTTAAGGACCATTCATTACACAAACGGCTAATGGACAAGCAGAGTAGTGCAGTCATCTGCTTGGGGAATTTTCAAGTTTAAGGCCTGTTTTTTTCCCATTGCTCATACCCTGTAACATGTTGCAGGTTTGGCATGCAGTGGGACTATTTTGAGAGTGACATAACCCAGTGAATGGACTGCCTTCCCTTGAAGCAATCACTTTCATGAGGTCTCTGGTCTCCAGTGCAACCCCTCCCTACAAGAGGAGAGCTTTATCTTCTCTCCCTCGCTAGTGTCTACAGTGCCTGGACCAGTGATTGAACCCAGGCCATCTGAGCCATGGCCATCTGAGGCATATTCAAAATGTTATCCCTGTACACCACAGATGGGGATTAGTGTGTCATATGTCCTACTGAATTGCCCATCTCAGTAAAGACTTCTGATGAGTGCACAGCATGTCTTATGCATGTACTCTCAATACTCTTAACTGTGTATATATGTATTTCTGTACATGTGTGACATGCTGTCTAAAGTAAAGTAATATTTTTTGCCAGCTGCTGTATTCTTATTTCGGTGCAGTTTTGGGTTAGTTGAATCTGTTTTCTGCATGTTATCTTCAGGGCACCTCTATAGTGTCAGAGCCATGTGCAGTAACAAGCAAGTTCCCTTCGCTGTTAAGGAAAAAGGCTAGTCTTTTTTCATTTGTTTGAAGAAACGTTTCAGTTCCGTCTCCATTTTTGCATTATTGTATGTTTATCATGCAATTAGTCACTGTGACAAACTTAGTCCAGAATTTCTCTCTCAAAAATATTTTGTTTTTGCTTACAACCCAACTACCAACTATTAAGCTGTATTTCTTTGATTTTGGCTTACACTACAACAAATAACATATTTGAAGCTCTATGAAGATTTATAAGAGAATTGGAAATTGTGGATTGAAATATATGTGCTATGTCTCACTTTTGAGTGCTATTGCCAAAAAGCCAGAGAGAATACAGCATGCAGGATTTCTAGATATAGCAGGTGAGGAGGCTTTCATGCCTATGGATAATCAAGCTTCCCCTCCAGTCAAAAACAGCCCATCCAGTCTCCCACACTGGGGGTTTTACCCATTACCAGGGTGCAAACTGTCTAGAGGAGGCCACAATCCAGGCAAGGAAGAGGGTGTTTGTGCTGTCACTGGTATCCCAGCAATGCAGGCATTTTCAGTAGTCCAACTTCATTTCATCCCTGATTAGGGAGATATGTGATCCTTGTCACCATGGAAGCCCACAATGCCCTTCCCATGCAACTGCATGCTTCTGCACCCCCACTTTGAAGGCTACCTCCAAGTGGTAACTCCTCTAGGCTGCACAGGTGCCTTGTTCTCCCCTTTTCATAGAAGGTTACTAGGTTAATTGCCCTAGGGCCCTTACAAGCCTAGCCAAGTTCAACCCATGTTCCCCAAAGCTGTCTGGGTCAAGCAGACACTAAAATCAGCACCTATTGTCCCTGTCCAAGAGGTGCACAGGTGGAACCCCTGGGGCTGATTTCCAGTTGCCCATCCAATCATCTAAATTACACTTAAATAGGGCCAATGAGGGCTTTGTTTAAAATGAATAGAAAGCTTATTCCAAAGGTGGGGGAGCCTCTTTGAGACAAATCTGTCTCTCCAGAAAGTTCTGTTGATGTCGCATACCAGGATAAGATCCTTTGAGTAAGTGACCCGTGTGCCATTTGACTTGCGAATGTGCAGCATTTCCATTAAAGCTGGATCAGAGATTGTGCTGCATGCAAGCCACTGGTCGCCTCTGAGCAGTCTGACACAGAGTAAAGTAACAATGATTTCAGTCTGTCCCCATAAGACAGATCGTGAAGACCCTGAATTTTCTTTGTAAGGAACTTTTCTGGTCTCTGCGATTGCTGCAGGTGTTTGAAAAGGAACATACCAAAGGAAGTGTCATACTTTGTTATTGGCCTGATGAGGGAAGAGTACAGGGGGTTATAACCTCTTTTTTTATGGAGGCAATGCCGTTGCTTATGAGATGAGCAATATAAAATGCCCTTCTTAACACTGTGGAGACATGGTGATTGAAGTTAAGGTTGCTGTCAACGAGTATACCCAGATCCCACACCACTGACTGTGTGCTTTAGGGTATTGCTATTGATGTGGTAGTTTGCAGGAGAATCACCTTTGCCAAAGGGGATGATTATGCATTTTTTTGCGTTAAGTTTAAGACCATGACTTTGACACCAGCCATTTATTTTATTTTATTTAACATTTGTTGACCGGGAAAGTCCGACTAGGTTTCACAGATCCTGTTTTCAGCGGAGGCCCAGGGAGAAATGCTCCAGAAGCATGTCTTTAGAATGTGGGGGGAAACCGGAGTACCCAGAGGAAACCCACGCGAATGCAGGGAGAACATGCAAACTCCACACAGAAGGCACCCCAGCTGAGAATCGAACCAGAGAACCTCTTGCTGTGAGGCGACAGCATTAACCGCTGCACCACTGTGCTGCCCTGCATAAAACCTTCTTGTAAGATGTTGACATCACTAGGAATTTTAATGGTCTCTCCCAGTTTGCAGTCATCAGCAAACTTTGTCAGCCACAGTCCTTTAGTTTTAGCCTGTACTTAAAAGAAGTAGATTCCGAACTGTAGGGTCCCAGAACTGATCCCTGTGGAACACCACTGGTTACGGGTCTGCTGGAGGAGATGGAGTCCCCTATTTTGATCATATGAGTTCTGTCAGTGAGCCAATTTGCAACCCACCTAACAATATATGGGTTAATACCCAGCTGGGTGAGTTTATCAATGATGCCTGAGTGGGGAATTGTGTCAAAGGCCTTGGTTAAGTCTAGATAGGGTGTACACACAGATTTGCCCTCATCTAAGGCTTTGTTGACTGTCTGGAAGAAGTCCACCGAGTTTAACAGGCACAAACTCACCTTGACAAAGCCAAACTGGGTGGGGTCGAGTGTTTGGAGATTTACTATATCTTTGTAAATAAGGTACATGATGATTTGTTCCATAGCTTTGCAGATAAGGCTGGTCAGGCTAATGGGTCTATAGTTTCCAGGGTCCGTGGATGCAACCCCTTTGTGCAAAGGGATGGAGGTAGCTGATCTGATGTTATCCATGACACTGTTCCTCACTTCTGGGTCATAGCATCCGACATCAGATCCGAGCCGGCAAATTATCAGAGAGATCATAGCCTCAAGCTCCTCCCACTCCCATAATCCATTGCTGCCCTCTAACCCCTCAGATCTCGCTTGCTGCTCACCACTTCAAATGAGATTCCTTTGGCTCACGTCTCTTCTTGGGATAAGTGCTTATTTTTATACTTTCTTTTTGTATTTCAGTATAGATTTTAGATTTTCTTAACTGTCTCCTTGGAGTTTAAGCTTTAGTCTTTGTATCCTCTCCTCCCTTCTAGCTATCCCCCTTTTGTTAAGCCTTTTGGTGCCATTTTTCTCTGTTAAATAAAGAATTTCTCTAGTTCTAGCCTACCCTTTCCAGTTTCATACTAGTTTTGTGTTATGGTTGCCTTTTGCTAGTTTTTGACTATGGTTTAGCATCTCAGTTAACGGTTTTGGTTTGGGTTTAGTTTTGGCTCTTGGTCTGTTTTTCTCATCATGTCTGACAAGCCAGCAGGGATTAAGAGGTGCTCCTCATGTATTCAGAAGATGCCCATTTACGACTTGCATGAGGAGTGCTTCTACTGTCTGGGTGTCGACCACCTGGAGGTTGACTGCAACATTTGTGCCGTATTCAAGCTCAGGGCTTTGGTCGAGCACCACAATAAATTATTGTTGAAAGGCTTGGTTCAGTGGGATGCATTGGCCCTGTCTCCGACCAAGCCAGGTCCCTCTGACCATAAGAGGAAGGCTCTCTCTGTCTCAAGATCCTCTTCCTTTAAGAAACCTAGGCTGTCAGATCCTTGCTCTTCGGGTCCGACTCCAGACTTGGTGCTGTCGGATCTGATGTCCTCAGATTCAAAATCCCATGAATCTACCCCTGGATCCAAGGCCTCTCCTTCAAGGCCTTTGGATCCAAGGTCCTGGTTCTAAATGCTCAGATCTGAAGCAGTCGGATCAGGGACCTGTGTCGGATCCCACCTTCTTGACTGGGGACTCTCCATTGGATTCTGGCCTGGGGCAGCCTTTTGCAGCTCCCAGGCACCAAAGCTGTTCTTCTGAGAGGCATAGGAAGTCCTCGAGGTCTAGACACATGTCCCGAGCTAGGTCTTCTGTCTCTTGTAGGTCTTCCAGGAGCTTGCTCCCTTCCAACATTGACAGGATGATGAGGTCCTTCCTTAAGGCTCAAATTGAGTTGGGGCTTCTTGCGTTCCCTGCCCATCCAGCTAGGGATCCTTCTTTGCCCCTACATTTCAATTGCCTCATCTGACTGTGGTGGTTTTGGACTTCCAGGCCCTGGGAAGTAATGAGGAGGTGACAGGAATTCCTAGAGCCCACTTTCTCTGTACCCTGTCTGAATCCCTGACTTGTTCTGCTGTTCCTCCCTCAAAGTTGACAGGGTCCCGTGCCCAACCATCTGCTTCGGGGAGGATTCCATTCCAGTCTTTTTAGACTGGTCTCTGCCCCTTGGTGCTTCAGCTCTCAACAGTTCGGGGACAGTATTACCCTGGGGTCTTGAGGTGGTGGCATGCTCTGCTCCCTCTTCTTACATGGTCTTGCCCACCTGGAGTGAGGCGGTGGCATTGTCCAGTCCTTTGGCCTTCTGGATAGTAGAGAGGACCTTCTCTACCACTGAAGCTGTTTCCCCTGCTATCCAGGGTCCTTCCCAGCACCCTAGGGGGACCCTCCTTATCTTGCTCCTGGTTAGCCCTCTTGAATCAGCCTTCAAGGAGGAGTTACTGCACTTGGGGTTCTCCACTCTTGAGTCCTACCCTGAGCCCCCCTTAGAGGAAGTGCCTCGGAAGAGATCATGCAAGGCGACACCTAGACTGTACGATGGAGTCTTATCACCGGGGATACAGACCTCAGTGAAGGGGACAGGTCCTTCAGATCTCCACCCGAAGATGTCTCCTTTGGGGACATCCTGGAGATCCTCAAATTGAAGGGCACATGGTCTTCCCAACCCCCATCCTCCAAGGAGTCCATATTCCTGAAGGTGTTTGAGATGGGACCATCTACCACCTGGGTTTCCCCTCCTGAAGACGATCTGATTGAATCATAGTGCTAGCAGTGCATGTAAGGAGCCAGATACTGTGGAGCTAGTACCAAAATGAGCAGACAGATTTCTAAGTTCACCCACAGACAGTTCTGGTCAAAGGGGGTGCCAGTCATTGCTATAATGGTAGCTGCCACCACTAAAAAGGAGTTGGCAGAGCAGAGTACATCTTTTCATTCCCCCAACAGAGAATCTCGGGTGATCGACAGACATGGAAAGCAGTATTTCACCTCTGCTACCTTTGGTTTGCTGGAGTGTAATTACCTGGCACATTTCACCTGTCTCCAAAGAGATTTGGTTAAGGAACTCACCACTTCCCTTTCTGAGTTGCTGCCTGCCGAGGACTTGAACTAAGTGTCTCCAAAGCTACCCACTCTTGCATCCTTAGCTAATTGCTCAATGAGGTTGATTTCCAGTGCTGTGGAAGGCACCGGTTGAGTGGCCAACACAGACATCGCTATCGGCATTTTGCCTGGCTAAGCCTATGCAGGTTTGCAGAGTCCTGTAAGGCATCACTCACCAATGCCCCTTTGATGGATAAACTCTCTTTGGTCTGTCAGTCAAAGACACACTTACCTGCAGCAAGCTAGAAAAGAAGACCTTGTCAGCTGTGGGAATCAAATTTTCTACTCCTCTGCGGTCCTTCTCTAAGACACAATGAGGGACTAGGAAATTATGGATCCAAAAATCACAGTCTTCCTTTCAGAATGTTCGGGAAGAACCCTCTTCTAGAGATCAGGGGAGAGGGTTCAATGGCATATGCCACCCTAGAGGTAGAGGGTGTCCGCAAAATCAGGGCTCCAGGGAATCCATCTCTGAGAAGCCCTTCCAGCTTTCTTGATGCATTGCCCAACTGTCCTGCCGGCAATCAGGGGTCATTTGTCTGTGCACCCTTTAGCCTGGGCAAACTTTACAAGAGATTGGTGGGTGCTAAGCATTATCTTCAGGGGTGATTTTATTCCCTTTTCCCACCCCCCACCAGTCAGGAAACTTCTCCTGAATGCCCCACCCCATCAGAGGGAGTTAGCTCAGCAAGAAGTGCTCAAGCTTCTTCAGAAGAGAGACATCCAAAAGGTTTCCCCAGGGCAATGAGGATCTGGAGCTTACTCTCACTTCTTTTTGGTGCCAAAGGAAACAGGGGACCTACGTCCAATCCTGGACTTAAGTGAGTTAAACCTCTCCGTCAAGAAGTCCAAATCTGGATGGTCACTGTTCAGTCCATCATGCCCCTTCTGCACAAGGACAAGTGGATGTGCTCTGTGGCTCTCCATGATGCGTACTATCACATAAAAGGCATTGCAGGAGACATCTCTGCTTTCATACTGGGGATGGTCATTACCAATTCAGGACCCTGCCCTTTGTTCTCATCACAGCCTCCCTGGTGTTCACCAAGTGAATGGCAGTGGTGGCAGCTCACCTGAGACTGCAGGGATTCCAGGTGTTTCCTTACCTAGACGATTAGCTCCTCCCAGCTCCCAACAAGCAGCGACTGGTCACAGCCACTCAGTAAGTTCTTCGCCTGTTCGACCAGCTGGGAATTACTGTGAATCTACTCAAGTCAAATCTGATTCCATCACAAAACGTGGAGTTCATTGGCATCCAATTAGACATGTGTCAGAGATTGCAGCATTCCCTCTCAGGCACGTACAACTAATCAGATCTCATGTTCAGTGCCTCCTAAATCTGTCTCGTGTTCAGGTCCGCTTCATTGTCAGGGCCTTAGGTTCCATGGCGGCAGCAGTCTATCTGGTGCCATTAGCCAGGTTTTACATGAGGGTTCTACAGTGGATTCTAGCAGTCCAGTGCTCTTCTCTGCCTCATCTGATGACAGCTTCCATCCGCCTGACTCTGGTGTGCAGGCATTATCTCCTTTGGTGGATTCAGTCTCCCGATCTCCTCATGGGCAGACCCTTTCCTCTTCCTCCCCCCAGTGCCACGGTGACCACAGATGCTTCCCTGCTGGCGGGGGGGGGGGGGGGCATTGCCAGGGAAAGATAGTCCAAGGTACGTGGTTCCCTGTAGAGACCAAACTGCATATAAACGTACTGACGATGAGAGCAGTTCTTCTCTCGTTGCAAGCCTTCCAGGATTGCCTTCCTCTGGGTACAGTTCTAGTGCACACGGACAGCATGGCAGTTGTGTGGTACATCAACAAACAAGGGGCACACGTTCTTATCTGCTTTGTCTCAAGGCCATGAGAGTATGGGCATGGGTGATGTCCTTCAGGTTTTTTCTCCTTGCAACATGCATATCTGGGGACTCCAACATTCTAGCAGACAAGCTCAGCAGAGCTATCTTGAGTCCTCTTGAGTGGTCCCTGAATCCCTCAGTTGCAAGAGAGATCTTCCTTCTCTGGGGTCAACTGACCTGCGATCTGTTTGCTTCCCCCTCGATCACAAATGCAGCAAGTACTTTGCCCTGATCCCCCCTGGGAGTCCCCCCAGGAATGCTGTAGTTCACAGTTGACCTCCAGGCCTCCTTTATGCTTACCCTCATATACCTCTCATTTCCAGGGTGCTTCAGAAAGCTCAACACCTCAAGGCTGCCTTGATCTTCATTGCCCTCTTCTGGCCTTGGCAGGTGTGGTTCCCCCTCCTCAGGTCTCATCTGAAGTACCCCCCTTGGGTACTGGATCACCTTCCAGATCTGATAGCTCACTCTCTCATCTTCCGATCCCAAACCATCAGACTCTTCATCTGACCATGTGGTTTGTCCACTTCCTGTAATTGTAAACCAGTGTAGGCTTGCCTCACCTGTCTCATTCTGGCCTCTCAGAAGGCTTCCACCAGAAAGGTCTATGGTAGTAAATGGAAAAGATTTTCTTTCTGGGCCAAGCAGTGGAATCTGGATCCCTTTTTGAATCCCATTTCAGGCATCTTATTATTCTTGTCTTCTCTCTTTCAGGATGGAGCTAGTTTCTCCACTGTTAAGCTGCAGTTGGCGGCCATTTCTAATTTTCATGTTTTCGAGGAACTTACTTTTTCTCCTCACCTTTGTAAGGCTTTTTTGAAAGGTGTCTACCTGCTAAGGCCTCCTATCAAAGATCCTTCTCCTCCTTGGAACCTTTCCGTTGTGCTGCGGTCTCCTACACAGAGTCCCTTCAAGCCTGCTGCATCTTGTGATATTAAGTTATCATGGAAGACAGCCTTTTTGGTGGTTATAACATCAGCAAGACAAGTCTCAGACTTACAGGCTCTCTCTATCAACCCTCCATACATGATTTTTCTTAGATAGAGTGGCTCTCAGCAGTAATCCCTCCTTCATGCCCAAGGTATCCACTGAAGCAAATTTGAATCAAACCATTCAGTTGCCAGTTTTCTTCCACAACTACTCCAATAAAGGAGAATATTTGCTGCACATGCTTGATGTACATAGACAGCTGTGATTCTATTTAGACAGGACAAAGAGCTTTCACAAGTCTGACAGCTGTTTGTGGCCTTCTCTGTTAACAGACTAGGTCGGGCAGTATGCAAGATTTCTATATCTCATTGGATTTCCAAATGTATTTCTACGGTTTATTCTTGGCAGTACCCATCAGAGGTCATTCCACTAGATCTGTGGCTACGTCAACTGCCTACTTGGTCTGACATTCTTTAGATGAGATTTGCACTGCAGCCACCTGGTCTACTCCTCATACCTTTGTTACTCATTACAAGCTCGACATAGTTTTCAGGAACAGGACTTCCTTTGGCTCCACAGTTCTTCGGCATGTCCTTCCATGAGGCCACCCAGGATTATATGGGAGCTGGGGACTCTGTCCCAGAAGTGAGGAATACTAACATCAGATAAAGAGTTACATACTTAACGTAACTTAGCATCTGTCTTATTCTATGTCACTATTAATCACTATCCCTCCCTCCTTGCCCCATCCTGTTGGATCTAGAGGAAGTAGAGATGTCCTTTCTTGTGGTTCAGGTGTACTCTGGCTGTCTTCTAGCTCTAGGGCAAGCTCAATCTGAGGGGTTAGAGGGTTGCAAGGGATTATGGGAGTGGGAGGAGCTTGAGCCTAGGATCTGTCTGATAAGTTGCCGGCTCGGATCCGATGTTGGATCCTACGACCCAGAAGTGATGAATTGTGACATGGGATAACACAGATGCTAAGTTATGGTAAGTACGTAACTCTTTTTTTCCATTCTGCTGGGACAAAGCCAGTGCTTAGGTTGTGATTGAAAAGTGTACTCAGCCGGGATGTTGTCTGGTCCCATAGAGGCTGTGTTTTTGGCCTTGCAGAGAGCATTTAAGACTTGCTCCTCAGAGATACTAGGTAGAGGACAGGTGTTAGGGATGCTTTGGGGTATATGGGGTAGAGACATGAGAGTAAAGTTTTCTCTGAGCCTGTCAGCCAGCAAGTTTGCTATATCCACAGGTTCTGTATATGTAGTACCATTAACTACGAGTTCAGGGCAAATCTGGATCTTACCTTTGAGGTTCTTTAACTAAAGAATGCCTTGTGGTTATCCTTAGTTAGGGAAGCTAATTTGGATTTGTAGTTAGCTTTGGAGGACTTCACTAGGAGTCTTATTTGCTTGTTTAAGTTGAGGAGGGAGTGTTTCCAGTTTTGAAACTGTTCCTTCTTACTCTTAGACAGCAATTTATTTCTCCTGTTGTATAGCATATTATTGGTAGTTGTCCACCAGACAGATTTGTTTGTCCTTGAAGGTCTTCATTTGGTTCTGTCAGGATCAGCAGAGTCAATTCAGTTGTACAGGTACTTGTATAAAGCATTGGTGTATAACTCCGCATAGGTGTCTTGTATTATAGTTCCTTCTAGCGAGACTGATTTGTGGTCAGATCTCACCAGGGATGGCCACACACTGGGGGTGGTGCAGCGGTCCCCCATGTTGGTGAGCAACCAGGTCCAAGATGTTTGAGCCCCTTGTGAGTGTGTCAACCAGCTGGTGCAGGGCACTGGAGTTAACAGATCCTGGTGGTATGCAGCCAGTTCTATTCTGCCCCTCTCCCTAGGATGAGCATATCCATCCTCAGCTGTCAGATGCCTGCTGTACTGATGAAACTGTGGTTTCCAGTGTCACAATCAGAGCTTTATCCCTCCCCTCCCTCTATGCTACTGAAGCTGGCTGAGGTATTTAACACATTTAACTTTAAGGAGGGAGATGGAGTGAAAGAGATATGTAAGTTTTCTGTCTTAAAAGCTGTGGCATTTGTTATTCAGTAAAAGTCAAGGGGTTCAGGATTTAGTTGATGCTTATGTGCATAATGTGAAACACAGAGGGCAAGACTGTGAATTTGGTAATGTGCATGATTCATTAATAAGAGACTGAAGTATATGTGCTAGGTATATGTAGTATGAGTAAGCTTCCAAGCAAACTGCTTAAAAGCATGACTGAAGAACTGGATGTGTATAAAATAAAGGTCATGAAAGGGAAATAGGATCATAGTGGAGCACAACGTTGTTAAAAACAATAGAATAAAAAAATGCTGGCAACTGTATGTCCTTTAAAATGATGCCTGGTAATAAACAAGCAGACCGAAACCACACCCACTGTAAGAATTGAGGGTTCAAGCACAATTATGAGACCGCAATTAAGTGAAGGCTATGTAAAGGTTAACATCATTTCACACACATATGTAAAACATGAAATAGAGTGCTACAGCAAGATTTATATGTACTACAGCAAAGGAATACAGTAAAGCAGATATGCTTGTCTGCCCCATTCATATGCATGCTGTTAATGCAGTGCAGATGTAGACACCGGCAATGATGCTTGTTCATCTGAAAAGCTGATAACTAAAGCATGACATTTACTTTTAAGGTTTTTACTGATGCAAAATGCAATTTATTGTCTAAATCTGACTGTCCATTAATGTGTACACATTTTCATGCACTCTTCTGAGATGGAGCTGGCTTGATTGTGAATGCAAGCACGGAAAGCACAGATTATTGTTTCACATATTAGTCTTGTAAAAGTAGTAAAATCAGCCAAATATGTTGGGTCAGTATGATAAAGATCATCCATGCTATGTATTTACAGAGTGATTTATTAAATAGTGCACACCAGAAGTGACAGTGGTCAGAACAGTTAAGTCTGATAATACCGAAGAGACATTGAGTCAGAATAGGTGCATTATCCCAAAGAACTGACACAAAGGCATCTTGCTCATTTGTACAGTACGCTGTGGCAGCATGCATATCCATGGAGGTCAGTCAGTTTCTATGTTAGATATAAAGAGTCATGATGTCAAAATCCTCATTACAGTACTTCACTGTCATTTAGGAAAAATGTACCTCAAAAAGTACAGTATGCCAGCATGTGTACCTGCTTATATTGGAGGGATATCCTGAGCTTGTTTACTACTCTGGATTATCTGCAAGAAAACATTTTAATCCATATGTCTTCAAAGGCTGTACCAGTTGTACGCCTCCTAAAAGTAGTTCCATTTTTGCTTAGAAACGGAATTGAGCAGGAACTGGTGTGTGTTAAAGCAGATGGAGTCATTTTAAAGGTAACAGAACCAACTGAATGCATGTTTAGCATAACAAGAGTCACGAAGCAGGAAAAGCTGAGAATATGTGTAGATCCTCAAGACCTAAACAAATGGACCCAAAGGTAATATTATCAGCAGCAGGAGGTTAAAGTAGTTGCGGCTAATGCTCCAGTCTTCATAGAGCTTGAGGCTAACTGGTGTTTCTAACACATTATGCTAGATGACATTATTTCAAACCTGTCTACTTTTAATATTTCCTTTGGCAGATACAGATTTCAAAGATTACCTTTCAGAATCCTGTCGGCTCCAAAATTGTCCAAACAAAAGTATGGTCTCTGTCTTATTAAATTGCTAAACATAAAGAGGTTTGAAGTTTATAAGGTGTATGTCTTGTTCACATTTTTGTTGCAGTCTGATTAAAATTAGTAGGAGATTTATACAGAAATATCACACCTTCGTGTTAGGCATTCAGAGATTACCCGGGTGAGGTCATGGCTATTTTTATTTTGAGGTGTCAAGAGTACAGGAGAGGGATGTTTTGTTAATAGTACAGCTCCAACTCCTACAAGTTTTCATATGTTTATGCATTGGAAGGGCTGAAAATCATAGCTATCTGGACGAAGCTATGTACAGAGCTTCTTCCATAATTCTGTAAAGGCCATTAAACTGCTGTTCTGAGTTAAGACCCATATTTTTGGGGACCAGAGCTAGTGCTACACTATTAATATTAAGAGTGCACCCTCTAGAGAGGTTGTCAAAGTCATAGTATTTTTTGAGCAGGAATCAGGGTCGAGTTCAATTTCACTAGCACAGATACGTTTGGTAGAAATTCAACAAAAACATTTCCGATGAAGGTGGGGTATGGTGAATGCTGAGGATTAGATATGAAAAGCTCTGTAAAGGAAAGTTAGGTCAGATTGTGGTGTTCCACAGAATGCAGAGAATAACACTATAATCAGACAATAAAGTCACTGTAGAGTTATGTGAGTTAGGAAGTGATGCAGGCTTGGCACAATCACAAAAGAAGGTGTAGCTTGTGAGTGGGTGGGTGAGGAGAGGGCAGATGGTTCCTTCCCAGCAGTCATAGCTACAGTCAGTCATTCTGTGTGCGTGCAGTTCCAGCTGTAGTGTGTAGCACCCAGCTATGCAGTAAACAAGGAGAAGAGTCAAGTTTCTCTGAGACTGTGTGCCAAAGTGTTTAAAGTACTGTTTTTATAATCCAAAGGTTCTGAGTACAAACCTTGCATTGGTAGTACATCCGTTTGTGGCTCGACTTCTATAATGCACATAATCAGAGGAGTTTTATTTGTGAAGGTGGGGAGAATAAATGTGTGGGAGCACAGATGAAAAAGATTTTTAGGCAACTGTACAGGGGACACAAGAACAACAATAGGGAAGAGCTGAACTTGGGTTTGGAATACTGAGTAAAGAGAAGGATGTGAGGAAAACTAGGACATACTGGTTTTCAGTAGGATCACATTTTTAGTTCATTTCTTAAATGTATTTTGCTAGATGAGATCCCTCGGTGTTTATTTTGCTGAAGTCTAAAGAAGGTAACATTAAGTGAGAAGGTCCTTGGGCAAGATGTTCATGTCTAAATTCAGGTTACAGCATACAGGAATGAATTAGTCAGACTTAATCCGGCATCAACCAGTGGTCCAAATGTGTGAGTTTCTTAGACATTAAATAAAAAAATTATGTGAACGCACTTGAATAGTAGCTGGCAATTAAGAAGCAACATGTCCCCATGTCCAAATTGCTATTGAGCAACCCAGGCCGTACAGCAGAAAACAGCTATAGGTTATGGATTCATAGATATTCTAAGGTCATTCATGCCTTGCCACTACCCTCCCTCATGCTACATCACCTTTCTCCATGATACTGGGACTCCAGTATCCTCCTTCATGCCACACCTTCTTTCTCCAGGATACTGGGACTGGCTTGCTCTGCACTTTCATTATTTCTCTTAATGTTAATAGTATCCTGAGTGATATTAAGAGACTATTTATACATAAATGGTGTAGAGACTTCATTATGATATAATATGTCTGCTGGATGTAAGATCTCTTCCAAAACCTAAATGAGAGCATTTTCAGCTTCAGTGGAGTGGGAAGACTATTTGGTCTTTAGGTGTGGAGACATGTTCAGGTATTACTGGGCTATTTTATGTTACTGGGACTGTCTTACTGAATGTGAGAATCATAAAACCTGGGGTAGAAGTGTAGTGTTAGATATCATTGTTAATCAAAAATTTCTTAGGCTTACAGGGGGTATATGCCTATGCTGAATATTCTGACACAGTGGACTTATTTGAAGACTTTAAAATGTTTTTGTTAGACAATATAATATGAATTATTACAGCAGTTGGGGATTCTAACTCTAATGTTAGACAAGAGGGTACCAGTCAATTCTAAAGTACATTTGTGGTTACCCATCTGGTCACACACGTTTAAAGGAAGATAGTGATGCAGGACAACTCGGTCTCTAGTGCCATGGTAAGTAACCCTTCTGGCTCCAAACCTCTAATAATTCACTCACTAGATAAAATTGTGTCTGCAAGGTGCCAGCATCAGTGATACTGCAAGATCAAAAGTCTGTGATTGTGTCCGGACACTGGCTAACTGGATTAATTTTCCGATATGAACACTACAGTGCATTATAAGGAGTGGGTGTTGGATTCCTAAGTATAACATCCTTTGGAGGAGATGGCAAACTGTGGTCCCATCTGCCTGAGTTGGTAGTAGCTCATGTAGTTATAAAAGATTCCAAGGCACTTATGAAAAGAGTGGGGGGCTTAATAGTTTACTTTCAAATGCACAAAAAAATAAGTACAATAAAAAACATAGCTTAGTCAGCACAAACAAAAGTATGTCCAGAGAATTTCCATAAATATGTGCAAAATAAAAAAATCAGTTATACAAAATAAATAAAAAAGGGATCATAAAAGTAGCCACTTACTCACAATTCTTTGTGCTGCAATTAAAATATAAACATTTTGACCTTCTCCCTCATTGCTCACGTTTTGTTTTATAAATCTGTCTGACACCTACTAGGCCATAATAAACAAAGTTGTGATGTAATAATTTTATCCACTACTTCTATGTACATATCAAACTTTTTCTTATCATGCAAAATAGTATCAGTATCCAAGCACTTAATCTCTTCCACTGGAAATAAGCTTTGTATTTTCTCCCAGTACCCTTAGTCATGTTTATTTTGTTTTGTACCTTATGTTTCATATTACCTTTGACTGATAACTTTTGCAGTCTCCATAAAAGGTCCTCCTGTGAAAGAATGTTACCATAATACCCTTATTCTTCCTTAGACTGTTCTATCTTCCAAATAATCATAATTCTCTTACATTAACATTTTATATTCTCTTCCATATTACCTATATTTAGTTTTGAGGCATATTTGTTCTGGTACCTCCCATAATTGTTGTCTTATTTCTGCTATAAGACATTCCCAACATTTTTTATAATTAGGGTACAGTGAATTGCCTAAAAAATGTATGACTTTCTTCTGTATTTCAGATGCAACAAACATAAACCACCCTGATGCCTGTCATTAAACAACTTGACTTTCTTCTGTATTTCAGATGCAGCAAACATAAACCACCCTGATGCCTGTCATTAAACAACTTATTTCATTGGTTTTAGCCAAAAAAAAAAAAAAAAAAAAAAACTAAAATTTCCTTTTCCCATTGTGCAGTAAAGATTTACACACCAGCAAAATAACATTCCCATTAGGGTCGCATTTATAGAAAAAAAAAACTTCTTCTGAAAGGACAAGCAAAAGTTTGTAGAAAACTGTGGTATATTTTGCATTCTGCAATGCCTCGTATCATGGTCCCTCTTTTCTGGTCTTGTTCTCAAAAGCTGTGCCACAAAATAAAAGAACACGAACACTAAGTGGATACCCCAGCTTGACTCTCCTTTCCATCATAATCGAATCCAAATCCAACTTTTCATTAGTACTGTGATTCATGGCGAGTTACAAATAGAACAGATTCACTTTATAAACTTTCCCTCAAACTATAGGCTCATAAAACACCTATTAAAAGCTTTATGAATATCACATCAAACCAAGTTAGCCTCATCTTTATTAATAATCACATCCATAGTTTCTTTAATTGTAAGTATAATTCTGTAACTCATCATCCTGGAATGTCATAAGCTCCGTCCTTCATGACCATCAAAAGTCCTGCACTGAATCTTAAGTGCAGCGTTTTAGTAAAAACTGTATGATCATAATTACACAAAGCAGTAGGACACCTGCTGCTTATATCTGTGTTGTAGTCTTCCTGTATAAACAAATTTAATAACTAATTTGACAGTTATGCAATCATCATTGCCCCATCCATCCAGTCATTCAGAACTGCAAATAAAGGGTCTTCTACCATCTCCCAAATTTTTATAGAATACATGTCCAAAGCCCTGATCCAGGAACTCTATTGTCATGTACTAAACTTGGATCTCTCTAGCTCTACCAGTGAAACTGGTTTTACTAGCTCCTGCGTAATGTTCCATTTAACCATCTCAAAGCTATGTCCAGCGCTGTGTAGTTTTTTGGCATAATGATGAGCCACATGCATCTTTTCCACTTGTGATTACCTGAAGCCCCACTTTCATCTTTTAAAGAACCCATGGCATTTTCCAGTGTCTTAACTGCTTTCTCTAACAAAGGTATAATCTCCTGCATTTTGCAATTAAAATGAATATCTCTGATTTGATCACCTCTCTCTCTCTCTTTCTGTCATACTCTGCCTATTCTTCTTCTTCTGGTGAAATTCCCATTCCTTTTCTGTAGCACAGAGTATCCTGGCTTTCAATGGAGTCTTCATATTCATAGGTATGTGCTAGGCTAATGACCACAAGGGCTTTTTTTAAGGCTAGCCTTGCATCTTAGATCTTTGACAAATTCTTGTACCCTTGATAAGTGTAAGTAGGGGCTTGGGAGTTGAACCATTTACAGCCTACCTGTATCCATTAGAGACATAGGTGCCAAACCAGAGATGAATAAAAAGGTTGTGGACAGAGGAGATGGATTGATTTCAGGGGCCTTTTTAAGTCTAGTGATGCTTCCCAAGATGAGAATCAAACCCTGAACTTTGTGTTTGTGAGGTAAACACCTTAACCATTATGCTAGTCTTTGTCCTCAAATATTTTGTCAAGATTCTCTTATATATTTATTTCTACACACTCTGCAGCCTTCTTTCTTCCCACAAATAGCCTGCCTTATATTTTAATATAAACTGAACCCATCAAGCTGTCCAAGGAATAAACCTTATAAAATTGTGTTTCCATATTAACTACTCAGCCATCCCGTACAACCATGTGACATATGCCACTGTGCTGTCAGTCATTTCACACTTCACCACAAGTGTATCTCGTCAGGATTGACACCATAAAATGTCCCACATGACATGATGATTTGAAAACCCCCTGCATGCTTGCCACTCCTGTGCATTCACATATAGATTATGAATATGTGAAGAAATCTACTTTCATCGTAATCTTCTCTTTAATATAACTGTTTGTTTTCTGCTTACCTTCTCTCTTGTCCCCATATGTAAGAAGTCCTTACAAGTTTTAATGTATTGCAGCAGCTTTCTACCCTGTTGTGTAACTTTGCAGTTAGAATTCCTCTCCATTATAATGTCCAAATTGACCAATAAAAACATTTCTAGGTCTTCAAATAAGTCCACTGTTTGAGAGTAATCAGCATAAGCATACATTCTTATAAGCCTTAGGACTTTTGGATTAACACTGATACCTAACACTGCTCCTCTACTCCAGATCATACGATTCTCGCATTCAGTAAGATAGGCCCAGTAATATCTGAACATGTCCCCACACCTAAAGACCAAATAATCTTCCCACTCCATTGAAGCTCAAAAGTACTCTCATTTAGGCTTTGGAAGCGATATTACATCCAGCAGACATATTATATAATAAAGAATATGTCTACACCATTGATGTATAAGAAGTCTCCGAATATCACTTAGTATAGTATTACCTTCAAGTGAAACAAGGGAAATGTTATGTACTTCCCTTACTTTTGATGTTCTTCAGTATTTGCCTCGCTTTTTTTCTTTCTCTTATGAACTCTGGAACCTATAGAAATGTCAACTTAATTTATGTCCATCTCAAAGGAGTCAACATTTATCCTTCTCTTCTTCTGTACCTAAGATATCAAGTCTATTCATAGTAGCATTTTATCTACTTTGCAGTATGCTGAACAGGGATATTTAGGACATTAGACATGTCATTTTTAAGTCTGTAGTACCAGCTATAGAGTGAACATCAACATTATCAACAGCAGAATTTTGCAGTAAGTCACAGTCAAACCAAAAATGCCCTTTTACGCAACATTTAGTATGCATTTTACATCTGTCTTTCACTGTATGACCTTTTTCTTCACATTATTTAAACAGACATGAATCAAGTGATCTAACTGCCTACAGAAAAGAAATGTCTTGGGCTGCCCCCGCTATCAGAAGACATGTCTATTACGATTACAGTTCAAACAATCAGCAAATGAGCAATGGCGTTTCACAAACAGATCCAGGCGCCTTTATTGCAAATCCCTTTTTGCATCAATGGATTTGGGAATATTAGAGACATTATTACACTGGTCACATACTTCGTCTTTAATTACATCATACATTCTAAATTGTAATACAACTTTTTTTTTTTCTTTACCCGAAGAGACATTTCAAAAATAACCTAATGTGACCTCCCTGCTTTATTTTTTAGTGCCAGAAAAGAACCTAAATTCACAGGCTAGAACCAGACTTTCAAACATAACATCAACGTGTTGTTCATTCCCTTAATTTGTAATGGAGCAAATAGCTGAAGAGCTTAATAGTTTAACAACATTGTCCCATAAATCCTGCCTGTTCATTTTAAAGTCTTTAGAATAGGAAATCCAAATCATAGGACAAGGTCACCATTTCAGAACAACTTAGCTCCCAAATCATGCAGGGCTGTACATGACGACAATAGTGTAAATTTGTGTCTACCCATTCAGTCATCAAGACTAGTCTTAAAGTAGTACTTTGACCTGTAGTGAAAACTTACTACATGGGCTAGAAATATGTTGCGTTAGGAGCCTGTCTTTCCAGTGATTCCTGTCTCTTTGTGGGTGTAGATTTAGGTCCCTAGTGTGGGTGTGTGTAGAGTCATTGGTTTTGCAAAGAACTAGATCTTTCATGACTTCAAAACCAAGATAGTGGCCACCTTGGAGCAGCCTGTAGGCTACTGAGTCTAATGAGAGTTGTGCTAGTCTGTCAGGATATCTGAAAGATATAGGGCCTTTGATTTTCTTGGTAAGGTATCTTTGGAGCCTTTATGGTTGAGCAATATGCTCTTATTTCTATATACCAAAAGGGGCATTGTATTCAATGATGGGTCTGATAAGGGATGAGTAGAGTGACAGGACTTAGATCTTGAAGACATTCCCTTGGTATTTAACTTGGCCATATACAGTGGATATAAAAAGTGTTTAAAAGTGAAATTCCTCTTCATCTTCAGCTTTCTAGCAGACGCCTGAAGGTTTTGGGCCAAAAGTGACTGGTATTTGGAACTGTTCATAATTCCCTCCACCTTGACTAAAGCCCCAGTTCCAGCTGAAGAAAAGCAACCCAAAGCATTATACTGCCACCACCATGCTTCACCGTGATGGTGATGTGAAGTGTTGTTTTTGCGCCAAACGTACCTTTTGGAATTGTGGCCAGAAAGTTCAACCTTGGTCTCATCAGACCATAACACATTTTCCCACATGCTTTAGGGAGGCTTGGTGTATTACGACAGTTCCAGGAACAGAATTAGAATTTAATCCACAGAAACAGTAATGTAAGCGCTTTCGTCTTGCTTCTATGAGCAAGACTAAAATGTCACACACTAACATCAATTAACTTCTAAAAGCAGAAGCTACAAATATTAAAAATCATTTAAATATAAATATTAAATAAGTAAAAATGTGCAATGCTGACCAAGTGTAAACATACATACATATGAAGGATGACCTTATTTTAAAAAAACTGTGAAAGAAATTACTTAATCTGCAAAATATATGCAGGTAATTTTGAAACAATGAGTACTAAAAGCCTAAAGCCACTGTTACATAGACTAACTACCTAAATACTGATATGCAAAAATAAAAATAATTGTATATGTGTATTTCCACTACAAATTGGGATACAAAAAGCAAAAGCTATATAAAAATACTTAAAAATACATGAATATACATACAAGTACATTCAATTACCTCTGCAAACTCCTTAGTTTTAATACACATTATAAGGAACACAAATCGTTTAACCCTGGTGTGCTGTAGGCATTCAATTTTATTTGCCATAATAATTTGCACAGTTCTAGCTTGAGGGTAAGGAGTCCTTCCTTAAGATCTTGCTCAATCTGATCTATCACCCTAAAATTGAAACTGTGCTGAGGATGTTCATGCACGTGCTGATACTATAAATATATTCATATACTCTGTCCTTGAATCTACGGTCAATCTTACCAATGTAGATACTACAGGAGGCCAAATAAACCACTCCTTTAGTGGCACAATTAAATCTTTTATTTATATACTATTTCCTACCCCTGATAAAAAAAAAAAGTGTTACTCACCTCCATAAATCTACACTGGGAGCAACTCTTGCATGTATACATGCCTGGAGCCCTCACAACTGGAGTCTTACCCCTCTCCAATAAGCTTTTGAGGTTCAACCCTCTTCTGTAGATGATTTTGGGTCTTGGCTCAAGAATAGAGCCAAGATCTGTATCTGAACTAAGTAAAGTCCAATTTTTGTATTTTAATACTGAATGATGTAATAAATGTCATCTTAAAGGAATTTACTCTATTAGATTGGTTCTGCTCAACTAAAAGTAACGAAGTGTTGTGGACTCCATGTCTAGTTGTAAGGGCTGGGGTAAATACTCCATTGTTTTTCTTATGTTGTACTTCAAATATAATTTCTTCCAATAGTTGGCAAGGGTACCCCCATTTCAGAAACATTCCCCTCAAGGTTTGACAGTCAGCGAAAAATTCTTCATCAGAAACCATGCGGGCCGCCCTCACCAAATGACCCTTAAAAACAGATCTCTTTCATTGGTAAGGATGGCTACTGTTGAAATGGAGGAAGGAATTAGAATAGGTGGGTTTTCTATGTATCTTGGCTGTAAACATCTTATTCTCCCTATCCTTGTATAATTCTACATCCAAATATGCTATGCTCTCTGTACTTGAACTATATGTAAAGGACAGGAAGTTTGTGGAATCATTCAAATAGTTTATAAACTTAGGAATGTCTTCCATTTTGCCATCAAACATAATGAACACATTGTCCAAATATCTAGTATAGTAGTAGATGTTATCCCTAAACTCAATATTATTGAAGACAGAGTGTTGCTCCCAATGGACCATCATGAGGTTGGCAAAACTTGTCCCACATGGACAGCCCATTGCAAAACCTGTCTTTTGCAAATAATACCTCCCTTCAAACATGAAATAATTATTGGTCAAAATTAAATCCAGAAATTCCTGTACAAGTTCAACTTCTCTTGATGTACTGACCTTATCTAACATAAAGTTAGAAACCCATTTAATTCCTATATCTGTAGGTATGACAGCGCAAAGGTCCTTAACATCAATGGTCAGGAAAACTATATGGCCTTTGTATTCGAGACCACTGATGTTATAAAGAAAGGACCAAGAATATTTGCAAATATGGTCCTCACGTTCAACCAATTTCTTCAACACTGTGTCAACATACTTAGCTTATGGGATAGGTAAAGGCATTTCTCCCGTTCACAATAGGTCGAAGAAGTGGGTCCTCTAAGTTCTTGTGAACCTTCGGAATTCCATAAGTTATGGGCGTCAGTGGGACCTAACATGACAAATAATTATACAGGTCCATAGAAATTCTTGATTCTATAAACAAATCATTTAAACAGACCTTCAGTTTCTGTTGTGATTTGTTAATTTCATTCAGTGAGGTTGACATATAATTATCAGTATTTAACAAACTCAGCATACGGTCTCTGTAATCAAATTCATCAAAAAACACGAGACCACCTCCTTTATCAGGTTTTACTATCTTTACGTTCTGAAAATGCAAAGTATTCAACCTGTCCCAGTCCTGTTCATTAAAATGTAATGATTTGCTGGAAGGTACAGATTTACTACTATCTAACATGTCACGTAAATCCAATTCACATACATGCTTAAAAGTTAACAAAGTGGGCGGCAAAGGTGGGTTAAAAGCACTTAGTACTCTACATTCCCTGTTAACTGTGGGTTGATTCTTAAACATACTCTCCAGATTTAATTTACATTTAAAAAGTTTTAAATCGACGACCGTCCTTGCCAGGTTTGCCTTCTGATCAGGGACAAATGTTAAACCTTTGGCAAGAAGGTCTGCCAAAGGTATATCAACAGCCAAACTTGAATAGTTAAAAATTTTAAAGCCATGATCGCTATTATACACAATGCTGTAAGTGCTGGCATTAATTCTGCCAGAAGCACAAGCTAGGTTATAACTAGCCGGAATGACTGTTACCTCTGGGTTGACCAGTTCGCCCTCAGACCCTTCGCGTTCACTGCTCCCAGATTGTTGGTCTAACTGGTCTGAAAACGGCCTCGGTTGTGAAAATTTTGAGAACTATTCTCATAATTCTGAGGATTGTTACCAAAAATAGGTTCCCCATTAGGGGAAACAGAGTCCCGGATGTTGTTCCCTTGATTAGCATTAGTACCAGCACTCCTGGACATGTTCTTATTTCTGGTATTATTCCTCAGCCGGATGTTCCAACTAGTGCCCTCAGGTTGTGGCTCACTCACAGCCTCAGCATAGCTACGTCCTGGGGACTGGGTATGTTGTCTGTCTGGACCATGGTTATGCTCATTATCATGAGAGTGAGTTGAAGGGTTAAGCCATACTTGAGTGGGTGGTGGTTTAGGGTAGGCTAATCCTTTACTGTAGTCGATACTGTCCCTTTCCAAGTTGAGTTGCTCCCACTGTAGATTTATGGAGGTGGGTAACACTTTTTCTATCAGGGGGAGGAAATATTATATAAATAAAAGATTTCATCGTGCCACTAAAGGAGTGGTTTATTTGGCCTCCTGTAGTTTCTGCCCTTGTTTCTACGTCGGCAATACTGACTGTAGATTCAAGAACACAGTATATGAACATATTTATAGTATCATGAAGTTAAAATTAGAGTGCGCGCTGGCTAAGCACGTGCATGAACATCCTCAGCACAGTTTCAGTTTTAGGGTGATAGATCAGATTGAGCAAGATCTTAGGGGAGGACCCCTTACCCTCAAGCTAGAACTGTGTGACTTGTTATGGCAAATAAAACTGAATGCCTACAACGCACCAGAGTTAAACAATTTGTGTTCCCTATCTTGTGTATTAAAACTAAGGAGTTTGCAGAGGTAATTGAATGTATTTTATGTATATTCATGTACTTTTATGTATTTTTATATAGCTTTTTCTTTTTGTATCCCAGTTTGTAGTGGAAATACACATATACAATTATTTTTATTTTTGCATATCAGTATTTAGGTAGTTAGTCTAGGTAACGGTGGCTTTAGACTTTTAGTACTCATTGTTTTAAAATGACCTGCATATATTTTGCAGATTAAGTAATTTCTTTCACAGTTTTAAAATAAGGTCATCCTTCATATGTATGTTTACACTTGGTCAGCATTGCACATATTTACTTATTTAATATTTATATTTAAATGATTTTTAATATTTGTAGCTTCTGCTTTTAGAAGTTAATTGATGTTAGCATGTGACATTTTAAATAGTTGCATTTTGCACAAATTTTGGTTGTCTGAAGAAGTCTTGCTCATAGAAGCAAGATGAAAGCGCTTACATTACTGTTTCTGTGGATTAAAGTCTAATTCTGTTTCCTGGAACTGTCGTGCTGCCTCTTTTTTTTTTTTTTTTTTTTTTTTTTTTTTTTTAGTACTTTGGCAGCTTTTTTTTTAGTACTTTGGAAGCTTTTTTCTTTTTACAGACTTGATGTATTGTTTTGCAAATTTTTGCCAGGTCTGGGTGTTTTTCTGTGTAAGAAAAGGCTTCTTGCCTTGCAACCCTACACCATAGCCCAGACATATGGAGAATAAAGGAGATTGTTGTCACATGTAGTACACAACCAGTACTTGCCAGAAATTCCTGCAGCTCCTTCAGTGTTGCTGTAGGTCTCTTGGCAGCCTCCCTGACCAGTTTTCATCTTGTCTTTTCATCAATTTTGGAGGGTCGTCCAGTTCTTTGCAACGCCACTGTTGTCCCATATTTTCTCCACTTTTTGATGACTGTCTGCACTGTGTTCCATGGTATATCCAATGTTGTGGAAAATTTTTTGTACCCTTCTCCTGACTGATACCTTTCAACAATGAGATCCCTCTGATGTTTTGTAAGCTCTCTGTGAACCATGGCTTTTGCTGTAGCAGGCAACTGAGAAAATGTCAGGAAAATCCTACTAGAACAACTGAACTTTATTTGGGGTTAATCAGAGTATCTTTAATTGATGGTAGGTGTGCACCCAAGAAGACTGAATGCTATAATTAAATCAAAAGGTGCTTCAACAAAGTATTAGTTTAAGGGTGTGCACACACAACAAAGTATTAGTTTAAGGGTGTGCACACACAACAAAGTATTAGTTTAAGGGTGTGTACACTTATGCAACCAGTGTATTGTATGTTTTTTTTATATATATTTGGTATTCAAACAAAAAGAGCACCAAGAATGTAAATACATAAAATAAAAAGCAGACAATGTAGAAATTAGAAATTTAAAATAAATTAAAAATAAATTAATATTTGTAAGCACTTTTGCCTCTGTAAACAGTTTTAACATGAGACTTCTTTAAACAAAACACTCATAGCTGACCATGTAATTTAATTAACATAACCTGACCACAGAATTTAAATTTGGCCTGTGGTGAACATACAAAACATTGTCCTGGCAACAATTGTTTTTTTCTTTAAGTAACTTTTAAAAATGACACACACAGTGAAACCCAGTGCAGTATAAGCATCCAATAAAAGTTGAGATTCACCCTTCTCATTAATATCAATCAAATCAGTAACATGAAATAAAAAAAAATCTTATTAAAATTGCAGACAGTAAACCTTGGCAGCTAGCCATTCACACAAGACTACTGCATCTAAGACCAGGTCATCTGTCATGTCTAAACAGTTGACTCAAATAGGATATTTTTTGCTGAAACCCTGCCACCCTTCCTCCCTGGATTGGACTAGGCTGGCTCAGAGTTTCTAACATTTCTTGTGCAGCTTGCACCTAAATTCTGAACATCTGTCAGTGTCTGGGGCCCCTCAGCACGAGAGGACAAGGAAGAGTTCTTCAACGAGACTCTTGAACTCCTCTGATTCTGAGCAAGAAGATGAACTGAACTGCAGATCACTGCTTTACTCCCCCTGGTTTATGACACAGTGAAGACACTTTGGCTCCTTGTTTCCTCAGATGGTATGACATTTCTTTCTTTGTTATCTGATATTTAATAGCCTAGAGGGATTCCTCTGTAATTTAATTGCTAGCCACAAAGTTTGAGAAATCATTTTATGCTCAACTCCTGAGAGACTTGCTTGGCTACAAATATCTGCATTAGAAGCTGAAGCTAAGTGAAACTTGCAGTAGTATATTTTAGTATTCTGTTAAGTACAAACTTGCAGTTTTAAAAGTACTGTATTTTATTTTTTTCTGTTTCCTAATTGTGTATTTCTGAACAGTGTGCTGTGTGTCTCTCTGCAGTTAGTTCCCCACCCTCCCTCCCTGTTCCTGTGTTGGTGGCTCTGGAATTGCCCGCCCCTCCTGTAAGTCTG